>NC_037679.1:48832507-49132507 GCF_003255815.1 Theropithecus gelada | reverse complement strand
TCAAGCACTTGTCCTACCTTTCATATAGAAGCTGTACTACTGATAATGAAATAGTAGATGAGAACAATGATGATTTAAAAATATTAGAGGACATATGATCGTGATAGTGGAGATAAGAATGAGCAGAAACTACTTAGGGGCTGAGGAAACAGCACAAAGATGACCGAGATAGTTCTTGTTTCAGGGATATAACGTTGAATTTTTAAGAAAATACTGATTTTAAAAAATATATACAATTTTACATTTTATATTTGTTAAATATACCTCAATAAATCTGGGAGAAAAATAAAAGCGTCCCAGTTGATTCTAATGCGGAAAAAAAAAAAAAAGAAGAACTAGGGCTGCGTGCACAGCATGATGGCGGTGGAGTACGTGCCTGAGGAGAAGGGATGCCGGCCCGGTCAGGCCTTGGCGCGGCCTCGGCGCGGCCCACGCGCTTGGCTAACACGCTCGCTCCTGCCTCCCGCCACAAGCCAGCCATCGCGGAGGCCTCGTCCACCAGAGGCCCGGTGCGTCTCATGGAGTTGGAGCTGTACTTCCTCATCGCGCGGTACCTCTCGGCGGGTCTGTGTTGGAGAGCGGCCCAGGCACTGGTGCATGAGTTGGAGCAGTACCAATTGTTGCCGAAGAGGTTGGACTGGGAGGGCAATGCGCACAACACGAGCTACGAGGAACTGGTCTCGTCCAATAAGCATGTGGCTCCTGATCATCTGTTGTATTGCCGGCGCATTGGTGCTATGTTGGATAAAGAAATTCCACCCAGTATTTCAAGAGTCACTTCTTTACTTACCGCAGCAAGGCAGTCTTTGCTACGTACAGCGAAAGGTACCTTAATTTGAGGAAGTGTTCTGCTTCATATCAATAGCTTAATAATTATTATAATTGTGAAGTAATGTAAGCATTGTGGAAGAAAGGTGATAATGTAACTATAAATCACGCTGTGGACTATAAAATTCTCTGCATTTAGCATAGAACATTGAATTTCATTACCTAAGTGTTTAAAATGGGTCCTTCTGCATTAAAAAGTTATAAAGATATAGATGTTAAGCTAAAAAGCTTGAATTTATTCTGAGATGTGTTTGAGGTTTTATCAACGTGAGTTCCTAATTTTCCATTTTGTAGCTCACACATAATTTCATTGAATGTAATTGTATGTGTCTAATAAACTCTTTAAATGCTAGAATTTCATTTGATATTTAGATTCTGAAAGCCCTTTGTTATAAAGGGAAGTGATTTTCTAAATTTGGTAGCAGCTTGAAAACAAGCATCAAAAAATGTAAAACTGCATGGTTCTTTTTTTCCTAATTTCATTTTTTGCAAAGTTATGTGCTAGCAAAATGTTCGGAATTGCTATTCTTTTTCTGTTAGCTTGGTGATATATGACTTGGACTAAGTGTTTGTATGTGATATAATCTTTGTGTACATGTGACTAAACTGCTAATAGCCAAATACTGTTGGTTTTTCTGATCCTCAGCATACATCAAGTTCATTCCATGATTTTGTTTTTATTATTATGAGCTATTGCTGATGCAACGCTGTCTCTTAGATGCACCACCAGTATTAAGGTTAACTGGGAAAGAACAACCCTCCCTCTTGGTTCTGTGCCAGACTGGTTTGTTAGCTTTAGTTGTTTCTTAGTGCCCTAGTCATGCCACACTGTGGCACTAATCAGGAAACTGTTTATATTATTCCTCTTCTGCGTCCCTATTCACTTTGTAATTATTCTATTTTAGCTGGTTATATGGTAGTTATTTAGTGGCCTGTTTTCCTTTGTTTTCTTTGCTCGTGTCAAGTTCCATGTCGTTGTTTTGTGATGAGCCATGATTTAGAGGTGGCAGACCTTAGAAGAGACTTCAGCAAGCTGCTCCAGGGTAAAGGCCATATTTTCTATTTGTTTTGTACTAGTACCACAAGAGGATGCCTTGTAACCGCTCTTTGGTCATGATTGTGGTAATGAATCCATCCATGTAAAATGCAATATGCCTGTTAGTTTGGGGCACCCGAGGCTCAATAGAGGTTTAGTATGATGCCTTCCCTCTCTCCTCTGAGTTGTGAAGAAACTAATTTCTCACAGGGTGACTGCTTATAACCTATGTTCTGCCGCTATCTCCTATAGAGGAGAACAGACTTTTTATTTTCTTAGTGCATTTGCTGGTAGGTCAAGGAGGGATGGACTTTGAATTAGTGTTCAGATTCACAGATCCTACATATGTGCTCTTCAGTAGAGGACTTTCTGTGATCTTAAAACAAAGGGAAAGCTATATAATTTATCAGTACTTCCAAAAGAGAGAGACTAAAGTCATGGCAGTGTTGGCCAAATTAATTTTAAAACTGAACAAGTCATGAATTTTCATATAAATCAAAGACATGAAATTTTTCCTTGTAAGAGCTTCCGTTTTTGAAAAGTTGGATCAGTTGTTAAGACCTTTTATTTTTAATACTGCATGGTATAATTCCACATTGAGAAATAAACACTTGGCATTAAATGGGACTTGGCGTCAAAAGATCTGGTTTTCTGGTCCATTTTTACCAATCATTTGCTGGGTATATCTTTAAAGGTCCTGGAACCTTTGAGTCTCAGTTACCTCACTTGTAAATTGGCAAAAATACCTACCTCAACTCTGGTTGCTGTGAGGATTCAATGAGATAACATATGTTGAAAGCACCCTGTGAATTGTAAAGGGCTACACAAAAGTTAGTTGTTGTTGCTGCTGTATCTGAGACATGTTAATTTTTTTTTCCTTCAGAAATAGTCTAATAAACTTACAGGGCTTTTCTATTAAATTATATTAGTTGGTAAACAGTTTATTACAATGTAAAAAAAGAATTAATATGTGAATACAAAATTTTGATATTTTAAAAGCACAGTTGCAGCAGTATTAGAAACTAAAACAACGGCATAGGAAAACATGGCGAGAGAAGAAAAAAATACCTAGAAGGGCAAATATTAACAGAATCAAACTTTATCAGAGAAAAAAAATGGCCTCAGATTCTTACTTTGACGTTTCTGACTGAATTTTATACCTTTTCAATCGGCACTTCTAAGAAGTTTGGCACAAATTTGAGGAATGCCAAATTTGTCAAAGACTCCTCAAAGACTAAGCAGTACCTATATCCGAGTTTAAGTTAGCCAGAAAGCAGAGTTACCCATAACACCACTTTCTTTTACTTCTCCCTTCCAACTTTTATTTTAGATTCAGGGAATACATGTGCAGGTTTGTTATATGAGTAAATTGCATGTCACGGGATTTGGTATGTGTACAGATTATTTCATCACCCAGGTAATAACCACAGTACCCGATTACTTTTTCTATCCTCACTCTCCTCCCACTCTCCACCTGCAAGCAGACCCCAGTGTCTGTTGTTTCCTTCTTTGTGTCCATGTGAAATAGTAAATTTTAAATATAGGTGGATTTAGACATAAGGATATTTGGCAGGCAATGGAAATAGGTGCCTGGGGCTTTGAAAAGGTTGAAAATGTAGATTTGAGCCATCACTAAAAGGGTGATAGAAGCTACAAGAGTACATAAGATAAGCAAAGGACAAACAAAACTGGAGAGAAAGAACAGGGAATGCAATCATGGATAGTACTTGGAAGACAATTGGGAGAGGTTACTTAGGGGTGGGGAGGATTTAAAAAAGTAAAGCATCCCTGAAACCAAGAAATGAAGCTGATGTTCGAAAATGTAAGGGAAGAATATTTTGTAAATGCAGAATATTTTGTTGATTTTTCACTGTAAAAAGTTGACTTATAAAACAACTCTATTTTCCATCAATTTTCACAGCTCGAGAATCAGTCCCAGAAAAGATAAAAATTATTTTTCTACCGGACACAGCGGCTCATTCTTGTAATCCTGGCACTTGGGAGGCCGAGACGGGTGGAACACAAAGTCAGGAGATCGAGACCATCCTGGCTAACACAGTGAAACCTCATCTCTACTAAAAATACAAAAACCAAATTAGCCAGGCGTGGTGGTGGGCGTCTGTAGTCCCAGCTACTCAGAAGGCTGAGGCAGGAGAATGGTGTAAACCTGGGAGGCGGGGGTTGCAGTGAGCCAAGATCGCACCACTGTACTCCAGCCTGGGGGACAGCGAGACTCCATCTCAAAAAAAAAAAAAAATATTTTTCATTCTACATTATTGAGAATTAAAATTACTCAAAGAAATATATTGCATTTTATCTGGCTAAATTCCTCCCAGAGAATACAACTCTTGTTCAAAATGTATTCAAATTACCCCTTTGTCATCAATGACAAAATTTCGAATTCCGCAACCTTTGGTCTACCCAGGAAGGAATTAAACCTTTTCTTTTGAGTTACTAAAGATTTCATGGGCTTAAAGTATAAGCTAACATAAACACACCAAATATAGCATGCAATTGTGAGTCAAATAATTTGAGTCAAGTAACCAAGCTGGAAAACACAAACTGGGATAAGCAAATATAAGAAATTATATGAAGATCCAGAGGTGTGCACCAGTTGACAAGCCATGTTTAGGTACAGGAAGGATACAGACTTGAGAAAGAAGGGAAAATTTCACAGGTTAGAGCATACAAGCAGAGTCTAGCACATGAATGATATTCACAGCCTTGGGATCATGGTATCCTATTGCTCTCGCCTGATCTATGCCTCACTCAAGGGCTTACTTACTTTGCTACAGAGCCTTGACCTGAATTGTCCTACATCTTTTAGCATCTTTAGATGCTAAAACTTCCAGAAACCTTTAAGTATTCAATTTATTACTCATCTTCAGATTACTAATATTTGTTCCTGTCTCATGTTTTTTCCTAGCAGCTCATACCCTGATCCAAAATTCACATTATACATATTTTTTTCTTTTTGGCACTTTATAGATTGTGCTATTAGCTATTTTCAGAAATCCGATTAAACCTTAGACCCTATATTTAAAGTTTAATATTTTTATCATCACCACTGAATTATTCTGTGGTATGAAAGTGACCCAAATTTTCAACATGAAATATATTTGTTATCCTGCCTATTTGCAGTTTGGGAAATCATTTTCACTGCTCAATGGCTTGTATCATATAGGTGCCACTTGTATTATTTTAAGCACCTATATACATCCCTGTTATTAAAGTGATTAAAATAAATATACTTACTGAATGTTTGAAGGAACTTTATAACATTTTTCCAGAAACATCTGTTCAATGCCACTAGATTCTGTGTTTGCACCACCCAAAGTACGCTATAGTATACTTGAGAGTTGATTTGCGCCATTGATTTCATATAGTTTTTGTACATGGACTGAGAAGTAATTTTATTCTCCTTGTCATTCAACATTTTCAAGGATTCATCAGCAATAGCTTTGTATAATTTGCTCTCTCTTTTTGAGAAGTAAAAGAAAAAATTGGACATGTATGTGTTGCCATCCTAAATAGAAAATTAATTCTATGTAAATCTGATAATACGTGTCAGGATAATAATTCTTAAAATATCTAAATTATTGACTGTTTTGGTAAGGACTATGTATCAATTTTTCATAAAACATATTGACATGTTACTGATTTATATGCCAATCCCCTGTTACTTGGCACCATAGAAAAGTTCTTTGTGTAAGATAAGGAATAAGGAGGAGTATGAAATCAGAGCCTGCTCAATATGCTAAAACTTCAGTTGATCTATTTATAGAAGTAAAGTGATTCAGATCAAACAGCAAATCTCTGCTTATTTTCTTCCCTTGCCCACTAACAATCTCACATACTCACCAGCATATATTCCACCTTTGCATATGTGACAAATTCAGGACAGTTTAATATAATTCTGCAAACATGGATTGAATTCATTGTATATGTGCATTGTTCTTTGCACTACGAGAAGGCAGAGATAATTGGTACAGCCTCTACCCTCAAATAGCTTATAATCTTATAAAGGCAGATGGATAGCTAACTATATATAATACCAAGCAGAATAAAATAAATCTTTACACAGATGTAGAAACAAAATAAAAAACAGAAACGGAGATTAATTCTTGTTGAGAAAAAGGAATCACTGTAGGCTGTCTAATCATTGAAGAGTACTTGCTTTTCTAATAGGAACCTTCAATATTGATTTTTCTGTAAGTCATTGCAAATGACCAAAACAACACAACTGATTTTATATATTTCACTCGATATGCCACTGATCCCTGAATTCATTAATTCAACAAATATATATTAAGCGTCTATTATGTGACAGGTATGTTACCAGGAATGCAACGATGGAGATGATTCGGGGTTTTTTTGTTTGTTTCTTTGTTTCTTTGTTTTGAGATGGAGTCTCACTCTCTCACCCAGGCTGGAGTGCAGTGGGGGCAATCTCAGCTCACTGCAACCTCTGCCTCCCGAGTTCAAGCAATGCTCCCTGCCTCAGCCTCCTAAGTAGCTGGGATTACAGAAGCCCACCACCACACCTAGCTAATCTTTGTAATTTTTAGTAGAGATGGGGTTTCACCATGTTGGCCAGGCTAGCCTTGAACTCTTGTCCTCAGGTGATCTGCCCACCCTGGCCTCCCAAATTTCTGGGATTACAGGCATGAGCCACTGTGCCCAGCCTCAGTCTGGCCCTCAAGGAGACTACATTCTAATGGATAGAGAAAAGACATGAAAACTAATAAATCTTATAAATATTAGAAGTTTTGGAGTAGAACATAACTAAGACATAAAGGGAATAAAAACATATATAGCAGTCAATTCTTTTTCCTAAAAGTGTGAAGTCAAACATCACTAATTATCAGGAAAATGCAAATTAAAAACCACAATGAAATACCACCTTACAGCTGGGTGCAGTGGCTCCTGCCTGTAATCCCAGCACTTTGGGAGGCTGAGGCGGGCAGATCGCCTGAGGTTGGGAGTTTGAGATCAGCCTGGCCAATGTGGAGAAATCCCCTTTCTACTAAAAATACAAAATTAGCCAGGCATGGTGGCTCATGCCTGTAATCGCAGCTACTTGGGAGGCTGAGGCAGGAGAATCATTTGAACCTAGAAGGTGGAGGTTGCGGTGAGCCAAGATTGTGCCATTGCACTCCAGCCTGGGCAACAGGAGTGAAACTCCATCTCAAAAAAAAAAGAAGAAAAGAAAAGAAAAGAAAAAGCAAAGGAAATACCAACTTACTCCTGCAAGAATGGCCATAATTAAAAAATCAAAAAATAAATGCTGGCATGGATGTGGTGAAAAGAGAACACTTTATTTTACACTACTAGTAGGAATGTAAACTGGTACAACCACTACAGAAAACAGTATGGAGATTCCTTAAAGAACTAAAAGTAGAACTACCATTCAGTCAAGCAATCCCCCTACTGGGTTTCTGCTCAAAGGAAAAGAAGTCATATGAAAAAGACACATGCACATGCATGTTTATAGCAGCACAATTCACAATTGCAAAAATAAAGAACCAACCTAAATGCCCATCAACCAACGAGTGGATAAAGAAAATGCAGTAAATATATACCATGGAATACTACTCAGCCATAAAATGGAACAAAATAATGGCTTTTATAGCAACTTAGATGGAGGTGGAGGCCATTACTCTAAGTGAAGCAGATCAGGAATGGAAAACCAAGTATTGTATGTTGTCACTTATAAGTAAGAGCTAAGCTATGAGGACACAAAAGCATAAGAATGATATAATAAACTTTGGGGACTTAGGGGGAAGAATGGGAGTGGGTGAGAAATAAAAGACTACATATTGGATATGGTGTACACTGTTCGGATGAGGGGAGTGTACCAAAACCTCAGAAATCGCCCCTAAAGAATTTATCCATGTAACCAAAAAACAACTGTTCCTCAAAAACTATCAAAATTATTTTTTTTAAGCTGAAAGATAATAGAGACTGTTTATTTCATTCCCTTTGGTTGACTACCAAAACTTCAAACTAGCAGGACAATGATCGCACAAAATCGAAGGTACAAGTGAGCACAAGCTGCTCCTGATGCATTGCTAGTTCCTCAAGAAGTGTCCCTAAAGCTCACTGTGCTTGGTGGGAAGAAACCGAGGTCAGAGGATTCAGAACCCCAGGTTCTCAGACATTCAAACTTTTAGGCTGTGGAAGGGACTGTGTTGTCACCCACAAGTCTGCCTATTTAGCAGACAAGAAATTCTTGCTGTACCACAACTATATACCTGCTAACTGCAGCATCAGGCCTATAGCAGACTTGCCCCTGGCCTACCAAGAAAGGGTTCATAGAACATGGTGATTTGAACACACGCACACACACACACACACACGCACTTACTTATCACCATCACCATTCAAACTTGGCCAGAATAACAGTAAAGAAAAAATTTTAAGTAAAATATAAAAACAAAAACAAAAAACACACACAAGGACAAAGAGAGAAAATGGAGACAATATATAAGGCTTATCAGCAAAATTTTGGAAAAGGGAAAGAGTATATGCTATGGTTTGAATGTGTCCTTCAAAATTCATGTGTTGGAAACCTGATCCCTAATGCAACAGTGGTGGGTGGTAAGGCCTAATAAGAGACAACTGGGTCATGAGGTCTCTGCCCTCATGAACGATGAATACAGTTATCTCAAGAGCTAGTTAGTTACCACAACAGCAGGTGATTTATAAAAGCTAGCCTGGCCCCTCCTGCTCTGTCTCATGCTTGCTTCCATCTTCCATCATGAGAAGGGGTAGGGGAAAAGTATATTTAGACAAGAATTGATGTGGGCCTGATCTAAGGCAATAGCAAAGGGGAAGGAGATATAAGGACTGATTTCCAGGCAGTTTCAGAGTTAGAATCACCATTACATGTCTAAGTAGATGTGGATGTTCAGTGAAAGTATCTAGGATGACTCCCAAGTGTGCACTGCAGGGAACCAGAAGAATGATAATGTCTTCCCTAGCAAAAGGGAAGGGTCCAGGGAAAAGAAGGTATCTGTTTGGAACATGCTGAGTTGTCATGACCCTACATGCAACTTTCTTTCAACCTGAGCATCTGTACTGGTTCTATACTCTGCTTGGAACTCTACCTAACCCCTCCCTGGATCATATTAATAAAAGCATGGATGAAAGTAAGAATAAATAATTTACAACTACAACCAAATTCACCTTTTACTGCATTTTTGTGTTCCCTTCCAATCTCTCTCTACCTATATAATTTTACTTAGTGATGCAATTTTATACTCAGCTCTTTTCACTTAAAATATTTTTCAGTGTGCTTCCCTGTTATTCCATAGTCCTTATAATTACTGCTTTAGTAGCTGCATAATATTAAATCAGGTGGTACATTTTTATTTTACTTATCATCTCCACTATTGTCAAACATTAGGCAGTTCAAATTCTTTGACTATTTCATTGGATAATGTTGTAATGAGAATCCTCGTGCACATATCTTTGCATTTTGTCTTTGTGGATATTAGGAAAGTGATTTTTCTTTAGTGCCAGTCTAGTGCAATAACTCAAAAATATAAGAGAATTTTATGGATGCCTTTGGTTTGCACAGTCTCTGGAACCTTTTTTCATGTCAAATCGATGTCCCTTCTGGGTTCCTTTGTGCTCACTGCCAATGTCACCACATAATAAATGATGGCACTGCGTTCCACTGACCCCGGGCCTTACTCCAGGCTCTTTCACCCACCTCTGCCACCATGTCCTGCTGTAGACACACATCTTCCCATCCCTCAGCCCTTCAAATCGATGACACAGCTAACTATCCACTTGGTTTGGTTCTAGTGTTTGGAGGTGGGGGTGTGTGGGCAACACACTGGTCTACAGATTGCCTTGACTCTAGCCAGCCAGGAATCCCAACCTGCACCTAGGCCTAAGACATCCTACCGCGTGCAGGTTCAGCTACCTGGAATGCAGTATGTTTAAGAGGAGGAATCAGACATAACGGAAACAGTGAGGCTAGTTCAAACTGTTAGGACCACTTATTTAAAACTGCCTTTCCTACATTTCTCTCACCACAGTGGTTCAGAGCGTGAACTCCACAGTCAGATTTGAAGCTGTGTCCCCTGGAGAATTTTGCTTAGCCTCTGTGTACCTCAGTTTTCTCATCTCCTAATTGGGGGTAAATACATATATATATGTAAGTGCTTGGAGTGTGGCACAAAGGAAGCCTTCATAAAGGTTTACTATGATTATTTTCCTCACAACTCTGGGGAAATTAATGTAATTAGCAAGGTCTCCTAGAAAGACATAACGCTCAACAGAAAATAATAATAACTAGATACGTAGAGCACATATGAGAGATGTCATTCTAAGGACTTTACACATGTCGTCTATTTAAATGTCTCAACACCACCTGGTGCAGATGCTATGACTCCCATTTTAAAGATGAGCAAACTGAGGCACAGAGTGTTAATCACCTACCTGATATCTCACAATAGGATCAAGATACTGGAACTCAAACCTAGGAATATGATTCCAAGGATATACTCCTAACCACTAGCCATACGGCCTCTCTGAACAAAGCAGCAGAAATGTAGTGGCTCATGGAGAGGAAAGTGGCTAACAAATTACCTAATTTTTTAACAATTAGATTGCTCTGTTGCTGCTCCAAGGGAAAATTTAGTCGAGTTCCAGGACACTAAAAACTATTTACAGCCTTCCACCTCCCACTTTACTTAGTGCTTTGAACAACGTCCAAATTGAATTCAGCACTTATGATCTTTCTTCTAATGCCATTGTGAGTTAATGGTTCTTTTAATCTACATCTTATCTCTCAGCTGTTGTCTCTGTGGCTGTTCCTGATTCTTAAAGTGTCAGATCAAGGGATATGAGACTTCCGTAATTCCTTCAGAGTTTAAGATTAATGAGAAAAAAAAACATGTCTGGTGTCAGTTAGATAATAATGTTCCATAGTTCTGTTTTAAACTTTAGGATGCAGAAATTTGCTTCTAAATAAAAGGGAAAAAAAAGAAAAAACACTTTGTCTTGTGCTCATTATGCAGATGAGAAAATGTAAGGAAACAGCTGTATGAGTGCCCAGGCAGGACCTCTTAGGATAAAAAAAAAAATTGATAGTAATATTCTTTATATCTAAACATATTGTTACCAAATCACCATTGGTAAGGGCTATGCTGTGACGGTGTTCAGTTTCTCATACTGATAATGTGAAAAAAGCAGAAAATGCTATCACGTGGAGAGGACAGATGATCGAGATAAATTTGGAGGGCATTCTGCCTTTGAAGACAGCATCTCAGAAGTTCAAGAATATACTGGAAGTGGGGAAGGAGAGAAGAGAGAAGATGAAGAGGTAAGGAAAGGTCATATGATAAAAGGTCTTTAAAGCAATCCAACGTGCTAAAGAATGTGACTAGCTTTTTCTGTAGACAATAGGACACCACTAAATGATTTGATACTGGAGTGACCAGCATTTTTGTTTTTTAATGGATTTCTGGTTAAGAAATATATTTCTGGTTTCCTAGGTAGGATGAAGGGGCGAGGACAGAATGAGATTAGATGCCAAAAGAGTGTGGAGACTGTCTGCAAATAGGGTAATAAGCCAGGGAAAGGATACTGCCGAGGGGCCTGGCACTCCAGCAGCAGCAACGGAAATGGAAGGGTGGGAGATAAACTTGAGAAAGATCTGGAAGGCAGAAAGGACAAGTACTAGTAAAAGGTTACATATGCTTTTTGAGAAGTTGGGGGTATTCTAGGAGAATGTTTCTTTATTTTTAAACCCATGATCCCTTCTTAATAAAACCATCACACTTCCCCTTGGAAACATTCTTATGTGTGCCTCTAGCAGAACATGCCTTATCCCACCACACTTAAAAAACACTTCTCTTTAGTTTATCCCTATTAGTCAGGAGATAATGTGTCAAACTTTATTTCTGTAATGTGTATTAAAAACAAAAATTGTTTCCAAATATAAAATTACATTTAATGTAAAATATAAATATTCACTCTACAGAGTAATCAAGACAGACTAATCTACTTCCCCAGGAGCTATCCCAGCACAGTGACTCTAGTAGGTTAACAAGCATTAACTTTTTTCTCAACCTACTAGAGTCATGTCCTGGAGTAGCTCCTAGGTTTCTGGTTTGGGCAGAAAGCTCAATTGTGGTCCTTAAATAAAATGGTGAAAACAAGAGAAGAGGTTTAGCAAAATGAATACTGAGTTTAAAGTGAATCAATACAACGCACTAAACTATAAAGCACTGGAGATAAGAGACCATTTCTTAGCCTTGAGTTACCTAAAACAGTAGGTAAGTGGCCTGTAACTTCACAAAAGTGCATTAATCTGAACTAGGGTGCCTGCGAGACCTCTGGAAGCAGATGCAGAGACTGGGAAAGGCAGGATTAGAGCTAAGGAGACAGGTCTGAAGGGACACGTTACTTTGGGGATGATAATGGAATAAGTAATGATGGCTTTAAACTTTTACTCCCGATTCATTTGGAAAAACTAATGACAGCTATCAGTTTTTCTATATATACATATGTGCACAATAGTGCATACAATCTCTGGGAGATTCATCAACACTCTGAAGTCTCCTTGGATACTTTAAGGGATTGTAGAGCCTAGATAAGAATCTCTGTACCAGTGATAGTTGAATCCTGGCTTAGGTCAGCAAAGTCCAGGAGTGAACAGGAAGAGAAGAAAGGTAAGAACAGAGCCCTGGGGAAACCAATGCTTAAGACACAGACAGAGGGAGATGATCTCCCAAAGATGGGCACAACAATCATAGAGGTACCAAGAAACGGATGTAAGTGCTTTAATTAAATGAAGAAATGAGATTTCTTCAAAGAGGAAATGGGGTCACATAATGCAGAGAGACTAAGCGGATTATTAGTAGGTAGCACTTGGATTTGGGCACTTGTGAAGGCTTGCTCTTTGTTGCCCAGTTTTTATTCTTCTGCCTTCTGGTAAGAGAATTCCAGATTTTCTCTGTTCCCAGGAAGATTTTCTGCTTTACTCATTCTCAGCCATATGAATTGTGTAGGAACTAACCACAGCACTAGTTCCATAGGGCTGTGTCTCCCTGCCATGAGTAACGGGTTCATAGATGGGCATGTAAACGTAAGATGGTTTAGGTGAACCTCAGGATTTTATTGGAAATCCTGGGACATAGATGTTCCAGATTGTGAACAAGGAAGCAAATGGCCATGGGAGTTGATGGCAGCCTTCTCAAGACAGAAAGTCAGCAGGAAACCAAGTCATCAGTCACCCTGATACATTACCAAGTCAAGCCTTTTCTAAAGCTAGATCTACCTCTGGACTTTTCAATTTCATGAGCTCATTTAAATAAGATCTGCTGATAGTTTTAGCAGAAAGCATCCTAGCTGATAACATCTCTTTGCAAGAACTGTCTCAGTAAAATGATGGTGACAGAAAAAAGAAAGTTGTCAGCTAAGGAACGCTTGGGAGATATAATGCTTCAGTCACCCAAAATACATGTATTATTCTTGCGGCAGATTTATTGTGGTCATTTAAAACATAATATTAGTGTCTTTGTTTTAAATTTCTTTCCTCATATGGGCTTTTGGGAACATCAAAGAACAGTGTATTCTTTTTTTAATCCTTTTCTAGGGCATAGGTGATAGAAGAACAGCTTAAGTGGGGCTTCCCCTAGTTTGTTAACATACGTTGGTCAGCCAGCATTTAACTTTTTATCCACCACTTTTCCTTTCTCCTTATGTAATGTTATACAGTGTAGCCCTGTTGACTCTAGATTTTCCAACTCAAAAAAGCACAGGTAGACATTCTAGTGGAAGTTCCCTATCCAAACCTCAGCTCTCCCCTGGACCAATGAAACAGCACGCACACCAATATGCTTCTTTATTTTCATTCTTGCCCACTTTCAGTTGCTCTCTGCACAATAGAGTGATCACTCTTTAAAATGGAAAGAGGTCATATTCAGAATTGCCCAGCTACTTTCCCCTGAACTTGGAATTAAATATTTAATAGGATTTTTTGAGAATCATATTAGGTTATACTTGTAAAGAGCCAGGAGTTGTGGCTATGCCTGCAGTCCCAGCACTTTGAGATCCTGGGGTGGGAGGATCACTTGAACCCAGGAGTTCAAGGCTGCAGTGAGCTCTGACCACACCACTGCACTCCACAGTCTGGGAAACAGAGATACTCTGTCTCCAAAAAAATAATAATAAATAAATAAGAGAGCTTAGAATAATGCCCATCATGCCTAAAAAAGTGTTAGCCTCATTATTACCTGCTGTTTGCTCTGCCTGAAATAACCTTCTCCCACCTTGTCTGCTTAATAGCATACATCCATTTCAAGGCTCAATTCAATCTCCTCCCCTTTCCTTAGCAAAGCTAAGGAAGTTCTCCTCTGCACTCCCACAGACCCTAGTTTGTAGCTCTGTAATGTAACTTCCTGAATGGAGGTGCAATTTTCTATTTACTGGTCAGCATCAGGAAGCTCTGGAGAACTTTGTGTACCCAACACAATGTCTATCATTATGTGACTAACATGTTCTATGAATAAGTGGAATTATGTTCACTACTGTCTCTTTGCCCTCAACTTCTAGATCCCAAATATTAGCAATATCCTCTTACAGAGCCCACATTCCTATTTATTGTAATGAATTGGTGATCATTTTACCTGCTGTTATGGTTTCCAACAACTGACCAGATGTAAAGATAATCTGCTTACCTGTCAGTAATAGTAATATTTGTTTTCTAGAGCACCTATTGTGCTGAAGAGACCCCAAAGGGATATGGAGCTCCTGGCTATGAGTAACTGGAAGGTGGTATACCTGAAGGAATGTGTCTCTGCCAGGATTTTGGTAATGCACTTAATATCACTAATCAGTTTCTTTGCCTTTAAAACCACTCTCAGAGTTGCTATGCAATTCAAGTGGAATAACAGAAACAAGAACTATTTATAAACACCAAAGGACTATCAAACCTATATCAGCCATTCTGAAACTTGACAGTGTAGTGCTATACTGTCCAATATGGTGGACACTCACTACATGTGCTACTGAGCACTTGCAATGTGGCTGGTCCAAAATAAGATGTGCTGTATGTGTAAAATTCATTACCGGTCTCAAAGACTTAGTATGAAAAAACAAGTGCAAAATATTTCATTAATAATTTTTAAGGCTGGGTGCAGTGGCTCACGCCTGTAATCCCAGCACTTTGGGAGGCTGAAGTGGGCAGATCACCTGAGGTCAGGAGTTAGAGAACAGCCTGGCCAACATGGTGAAACCTGTCACTACTAAAAGTACAAAAATTAGGTGGGCATGGTGGCGGGCACCTGTAGTCCCAGCTACATGGGAGGCTGAGGTGGGAGAATTGCTTCAACCCGGGAAGCAGAGGTTGCAGAGCTGAGAACATGCCACTGCACTCCAGACTGGGAGACAGAGTGAGACTCTGTATCAATAATAATAATAATAATAATAATAATTTTTACATTGAGAATATGTTGAATATTTTGGATATAAGAGATTAAATAAATATATTATTAAAATCAATTTAATCTCCTTTAATCTGGCTGTTAGAAATTTTTAATTACGTATTTGGCATACCTTATATTTCTATTTCTACTTCTCTAGACAAGAACTCTCAACTTCTTATGCATTTACAAACATATTGTCATGGACCTTGGTGTCAAGTATGCCTTGCAAAAAGGCATTTCAGATGACTTTTCCAACTCTTTGACCAAAGGGGTTGAAATATTTGTGATTTTTCATACTTGTAGGGACCAATATTACATTTTTTAAAAAGCCAATCAAACAATGGTGGTACCATGAAAGTCAACCCGGAGTTGACCTCATTTACTTACTAATGTTTTTACTCCCTTCCTTGGTTTCTATAGTATTTCTATCACGTCTATGTCCTTGACGCTATAAAATTATTTCTAATTCAGAGTAGAGAATTATCTAGGTCTTGTTCTAAATATGCACAATTAATATTACAAATGTTGGTATGAGTAGCAAAAGTAAAGTTTATTTCTTATTCTACCAGAACTACTTAAAATGTCAGCTGAAACAGATTTGTTTTCTGGTGGCTACTTTGGGAATTTCTCCATGAGCTACCTGCCTTTCATACTCATACAATCTCTTCTCAGAGCATTAACTTGTTTCTTAACCATAAATGAAATGGAAATCTAGTCACTTCTCCATTTCTCTGTTGGACACAGAAGTGAAAATAACCTTCCTATAAAAGCAATGGGATGATGGTGCAAAAGAGAGAAAATCAGTTACTCTGTGGTTTGAGCAGTAAAGGGTAAAATGTGGGGCCATTCTGATGAAAGGTAGGGCCTCATCAACTGTCACTGCAATTCTACTTTAAAGGAATTATAATCTTTTAATTAAAATGTAAGCAGAGAAGCATGACTACAGAGGAGCTGATGGCATCTCAATGGCCAAAAAAAAAAAAACAATGCAGCCTTTTAGTCATCTCTGTTATGACATTATTACCTGAGCCACTGAGGGGAGAGGAGATTAAGTGTGGCAGGAGATGAGTATGTGTTCTGGGTGTTTTGGGTTTGTTTTGGTGTGTGTATATGTGAGTTCTTAAAACTGGGCCATTTCATTCATTGGTTCACTTAATAAATATTTACTGACATCCTCTATGTACCAGGGCAGTGTAGTAAGCCTAGGAGACACAGTACTGAACAAAGTCCCAAACCCCAAGGACTTTACATTCTAGTCGAAATTCCATGGAGAAAGCCATTTACCTATGCCTATAATTTAAATTTCTCTTAATAGCCTGCTCCAGTGGCCTGCATTTTTCACCTTCTATCAGCTCCACACCAACACTGGGGCCATATGAATTAACATGACATACACATAGAATCCATTTTTAGAATTCACAGGGAACTGGGGATGATGGAGATTTAATTCTGGAACCCCCTTCCCAACTGGCAAAGCCTTCAGAGTTTTATAAATAACTCCTACTGAAAGGAACACTCTGTCCTTTTCTTAGGGCTGATAAGAAAAGGGAGCCCTTGTTACCTTTGGGTAAACAGCAATCGCCTTGTTCTTTGTCATCCTCCCTCCTCTCCTATTCACTCTAATTGCTCTTTTTGGTGCCCGCCTCCCTGGGAGGGAAGGGGGAGGGAACAGAGTGCTAGAGGATACAGCGTCGGACTGTGGTGATGCCTCAGTGTGAAAAGGGCATTCTATATGTGAGACAGAAGTCCACTTAAGGAGGTCAAGTCCTGATCCTATCATGAACTAACTAGGTGACATTGGGCAAGCCACTAAATGTCCCTGGGCCTGATTTCTGTAAAGTGAAGGTATTGAAGTAGAAAAACCTCTAAGACTCTTCTCAGTCTTATTAGGCCTTTAAATAATTTATGTAGCACAAGAATAAGTGAAGACAGAGAAATTAGAAAGTAGAGAACTAGGCCAAGAAGGAATTTGTGGGCCATATTTAATATTTATTGATAGCAATGGAAGATCAGTAAGGAGAGAAATCCAGCGTGCCCTCCAAAAAGCGACTTCAATAATGTCACCCAGTGAATAAAAGAACAGAATTTTTCCTACAGCATCTCTTAGCTATATTTTTTAGTAAGACTCAACCTATTACACAGGGGCAATTTCTCAACTGGAAGTTTCATATCCGTATTATTCCGTTTTCATACTGCTATAAAGAACTGCCCAAGACTGAGTAATTTTTAAAGAAGGTTTAATTAACTCACAGTTCAGCATGGCTGGAGAGGCCTCAGGAAACTTACAATCATGGCAGAACGCGAAGGGGAAACAAGGCACCTTCTTCACAAGGTGGCAGGAAGGAGAAGTGTCAAGTGAAGCAGGGAGAGCCCCTTATAAAACCATCAGCTCTCATGAGAATTCACTTACTATCACAAGAATAGCATGGGGAAACCACCACCATAATTCAGTTGCCTCCACCTTGTCTCTCCCTTGACATGTGGGGACTATGGGGATTACAATTCAAGATGAGATTATCAATATCTGCAGTAGTCCCCCCACATATTGTTATAGTCATTCTATTTTATTACTAGTTATTGTCATTAATCTCTTACTGAGCCTAATTTATAAATTTAATTTTATGATACATATGTATAGAAAAAAATATAGTATATATAGGGCTCAGCGCTATCTTCTGTTTCAGGTATCCACTGGGGGTCTTGGAATGTATCCTCCTACACATAAAAGGGGATTACCAAATATAGATTTGTCTACAACTGTAGCCAACTGTTTTGTTGGAAGTAACACAATCTCTGAGCCTATTTTCTATCAACCAATATAAACCCTGAATCTGGTATTTTCCAAAAACAGCTTTTTGCCCTGAAACCACAGGCCTAAGCTAACACTGCTGTCCTTAAACATAAAATGCACACATACTGAGGGACGTTTTACCCTGGAAATTTTTAGGGTGTGACCTAAAGACTGGGTTTTAAAAAAAAACAGCAGGAAAATATCTTCTACATTTTTCCTTTTCCTCTGCTCCCAAATTGGAAAATATTCACATGGGGAATCCTTAGAAACCAAAAAAGAAAAAAAACAGTTTTTTCAAAATGCCTAATTTTTCCAGTCCTTCACATTTCTAATAATGGTGGGCCTGGCAGGTTCCACAAATGTTTTCCAAACACTACACAGACCACATAACTGATATAAATAGAACTAGGTCTAAATAACTAATGAAAATAGCACTCAGGGCCCCTGTGGAGGCCATCTGGGAGATGATCCCTTCCTAATGAGCCTGTGACTTCAGGGAGTCACAGATTCACCCATTTCGATCCAAACCCTTTTGGAGAGATTGGATGACACTTTCTTTTCTTGGGGGTGGGGGGTGGCGACATAATTAAAAGTGTGTGTAGCTCAGTGGGGAGAGGGCAGGTTGATGAATGGAGAATGACAAAGATGATGCATATGTCTAAATTCCAAAAACTAAAGCATGGTAAGGAATAGGGATAGTTTTTGCGGCTGAATCCCTCTACTGCTGAAAACATTCAATTCCGTGCTCCTTTCTCCCCAAATTCTCTGTAAATACTCCACATTAAACTCATAGCATTTATTAAAATAGCCTGTATTTACTTAACCATCAGTTCTGTTTATTAGGCACATTCCTGATGGAATTTGCTCAGCATTTTGCTTCCCACCCCTGTTTATTATGTCTACCCACTAGCTGACTGATGCGAGAATAAACCTGGAGCCTAAGGTTGGTTGGGAAAATGAGGAAGGGGTAGCCTTGTAGGGCAGTGAAGATTACCGGGAGGAGAAGCCTGGAAAAGGTAGCTGAAATTGGAGTTGCTCTCTTAGAGTGGATTTAAATGGCGAAATCAATGGAGTCATTCAAAGCTAAAAGAAACCATTTGAAACATCTTTAACAACTGAATCATTCATTTAACCATTTCGTAATTTTCCATCCATTTTGCTACTTTTCAAACTCTGGGAATTTATCATGAAACAATCCCATCAGATAAATGTAAATTTTAAAATTCCTCTAAGAATGCTCACTACTCAAAGTATCCTTAAACGAAAGCATTTAGAATCAGCCTTGTTAAATGTTTCTGAAAAGTAGATATTTCAATGGACTGTAACTATACCAAGATGGGAAGTGTCTGTGGGCATTTCCATATGGTTTTGGAATTACACACTAGCTTCTTGGAATTATACACACAAAGAGGCCACATTGCTCTCTGATTATTGGATGTAATTTAAGATAACATGCTTTTTAAAATTGAAAATTCTAAAGCCATAGTAAAGTTCAACAGTGAATTAAAAAATCCATGTGATGTGCACACACACACAAATACATTTTAATTTTCAATACCTTGAAAAGTAGTAAAGAGAGTTCTACATTCAACATGTCCATAAATGTTAACAATTTAAAATGTAAAATAATTATGGATCCTCAGGAAACAGGCACAAAACACAACATTTTAATATTTAAAACATTTAATTTACAAATTTTTTCTAAATTTAAAAATGATATAGTTTGCAAAAATGTATCATAAATTAGACATTACTCTAGCAGAATTCAGAACTCTTTCTTATTGGAATTATTGAGGCTACAGAGCTGTGTAAAAGTGTAAAAATAGAAAAATCTATGTAAGATTTTTTTCTTAATTCTTGTTTTATCTTTTTACGGCTCTTAATGCCCTTCAACCACTGAAACACATTGCCTACTTTTCTCAAGACACATAAGTTTGCCGTTCCTGACCATGCTCTGCTTTTTCTTTCTTATCAAATCTTTCTTAACCTAGGTCTCATCATCCCAGGGACCTCTGTTCCACTTTATACAATGGTACTGAATCATCTGATAAGCGTATTCATGATATCTAATACCTTTTATCCCAAGCTTGCCTAATAACAAAAATCAGATCATTGGCTAATTAAAAACATCAGTTCCTGGACTTCAACCCACACCTTCTAAATCAAAATCTGTAAGAGCTAGGCTTGGCAATCTGTGCTTCAGTCAAGCATGCCCATGTGAACCCTATTATCTGACAGGCGTGGGACTGCTGGATCAGTGATTCTCAGCCCTGGCTAAATAATACATTCACCTGGTGGTACTCAGGCATTCCCTGGAACAATCACGTCCGAGTCTCTGTGGGTGATGCCTGAGTATCAGTGGATTATAAAAGTTCCCTGGGTGAATCTAATGTGCAATCAGAGATGTGAACAGCAAACCCATGTTTCTCAACATTTGGTCCACAAAAACTCTGCATCAGAATCACCTGGAGTGTTCTGGAACAATGCAGATTCCTGGACCTCCATCCCAGACTTACTTGATCAGAATCTTTGGAACCTGGGCATCTGAGTATTTACCAAGTGCTCCAGGTAATTCTTATTTACACAAAGTCTGAAAATTCTCTCCTTAGAGCAGATGTTCATGTGTAGGGGAGGAAAATTTCTCCTCCACCCTCCTAGGATTCCACCGGGGCATAGAAATTAAACTGCCATGAGACATGAATGAGAGAAAAGCATACAGATTTTACTAACATTTTACATGCACTTGAGGGCCTTACAAGAAAATAAAGACCTGAAGAAATGAGCAGAACAGAAAGTGTGTATACCTTTATGAGAGGTGACAACATGCTAGCAGCCCTCACTCTCCATGCCTCCTCGGCCGCGGGGTCCACTATGGTGGTGCTTGAGGAGCCCTTCAGCCCACCACGGCACTGTGGGAGCCCCTCTCTGGGCTGGCAGAGGCTGGAGCCGGCTCCCTCTGCTTATGGGGAGATGTGGACGAAGAGGTGTGGGCGGGAACCAGGGCTGCGCATGGCGCTCTGGCGCTCGCGGGCCAGCTCGAGTTCCGGGTGGGCGTGGCCTCCCCGGGCCGCGCTCAGAGTTGCCGGCCAGGTGCCACTGGCACAGGCAGTGAGGGGCTTAGCACCCGGGCCAGCAGCTGCAGAGGGTGTGCCGGGTACCCCAGCAATGCCGGCCCGCCGGCGCTGCGCTGGAATTTTTGCTGGGCCTCAGGTGCCTCCCTGCAGGGCAGGGCTCTGGACCTGCAGCCCGCCATGCCGGAGCCTCCCCTACTCCGCCCCCGACGTCGGGGGCTCAGGTCCGCCCCTAGCCTACCTGACAAGTGCCGCCTCCTGCCCGAGGCACCTGGTCCCATCGACCGCCCAAGGGCTGAGGAGTGCCGGGCGCACAGCGCGGGACTGACGGGCAGCTCCGCCTGCAGCCCCAGCGCAGGATCCACTAGGTGAAGCCAGCTGGGCTCCTGAGTATAGTAGGGACTTAGAGAACCTTTTTGTCTAGCTAAGGGATTGTAAATACAGCAATCAGCACCCTGTGTCTAGCTCAAGGTTTGTAAATACACCAACCAGTACTCTGTATCTAGCTAACCTAGTGGGAACTTGGAGAACTTTTCTGTCTAGCACTCTTGTCTAGCTAAAGGATTGTAAACAAACCAATCGGCACTCTGTGTCTAGCTCAGGGATTGTAAAGGCACCAATCAGCATTCTGTCAAAATAGACCAATCAGCTCTCTGTAAAATGGACGAATCAGCAGCATGTGGGTGGGCTGCCTGAGCCCGCGGTAGCAACCCGCTTGCGTCCCCTTCCACACTGTGGAAGCTTTGTTCTTTTGCTCTTTGGAATAATAATGCTCTTATTATTGGTCACTCTTTGGGTCCATGCTGCCTTTATGAGCTGTAATACCACGAAGGTTTGCAGCTTCACTCCTGAAGCGGGTGAGACCACGAACCCACCAGAAGGAATAAACTGTGAAGGCGTCTGAACATCAGAAGGAACAAACTCCAGACACACCACCTTTAAGAACTGTAACACTTACTGCAAGGGCCTGCGGCTTCATTCTTGAAGTCAGACCAAGAACCTACCAATTCCGGACGCATTTAGACAAAGAAATGATACATTTGGATTATCAGCAGTGAATTGTGGGGAAGTGACTAAGAGACATATTGGGGAAATCTAGTGGAAGATAAGGGTTATTTCAATAACTTGGTTACTTATCACCCGATCTCTGGGGATAAGGATGTTCTTCTGGTACAGGGAAGCATCTTTCTTACAGGAAATGTTATGGCCTGCTTTTCGGCAGAAAAAGGGAGATCAGAAAGTCCTTCCTGCACCTGCTGTTTCTTAAGTGACTTCAGCTTGAAAATAATCAATATGCCATCCACACAGCCAACAGATACATGAAAAATGCTCGACAACATTAATCACTAGGGAAATGAAAATTAAAACCACAATGAGATTTTCACCTCGCATCTGTTAGAATTGCTATTATCAAAAAGAGGAAAGATAACAGTGTTGGTAAGGATGTGAAGTAAAGAAAACTCTGGTATACAGTTGGTGAGAATGTAAATTAGTGCAGCCTTTATGAAAAACAGTATGGAAATTCCTCAAAAAACTAAAAATAGGCTTATCATATAAGCCAGCAATCCTACTACTAGGTATATATACAAAGGAATTAAGATCAGTTTGTCGAAGAGATGGCTGCACTACCATGTTCACTGCAGCGCAATTCACAATAGCCAAGATGTGGAGTCAACCTAAGTGTCCAACAGTGGATACGTGGACAAAGAAGATATGGTACATATACATGATGGAATACCATTTGGCCACAAAAAGAGGAAAATTATGTCATTTGCAACAACATGGACAGACCTGGAGTACATTACAATCAGTGAAATGAGCCAGACACAGGAAGACAAATACTGCATATTCTCACTCGTATGTGGAAACTAAAAAAATTGAAAACATAGAAGAAGCAGAAAGCTAAATGGTGGTCACCAGAGACTAGAGAGTGAAGAGAATAGGGAAATGTTGGCCAAAGAATATAATGTTTCAGTTAGGGGAATAAATGATAACTATTTGAGGTGAAAAAAAGCAATATGCCACAGCTGCATATTCTGGGGTAGCATGTCCTGAATTCCTTCAATAATTAGAGTACATATCAGAATTGTGAAGAGATGATCCTTGCCCACCACAACCTCTGCACCAGCCATTCTGCCTTAAGAGACGTGGTGTGGGTCCGGACAAGTCCTGTCCTGCCATGCTCTTTTATGTGATTTTGATACGTAGTTTCAGTTAAACACAATTATACTGAATTTTAATAGATGAAAATGTTATCAAGGCGAATAAGTTTGAGAAATGCTCCATCGTATGTTCTCTTTGATTTTCACAGTACATTTTACCAGCGTGGAACACGTTCTGGGGAAACCTGTTTCAATTTTAAAAGATATATATCGTTGATATTTTTTGTACTCTTTTATAAAGTACATGTACATTTTCTCAATGAACTCTCAAATCACAGTTTAGAACACTAGATTAAGAAATGTGAAGTGACTGTCTAAGAACTCTGCTAGTAAATGACTGAATGATCTTGACTACAATTCTTTGGATTCTTCGTTCTGAGGAGATCCCATAGTCTTACAGCCCATACCTGTGATCTAGGTAGTACAAGAACCACATAAAAATACAGTGATGAATAGCAGGTTTCATGCATTTCTTTTGCAGCTGTTGTTATTTTTTCTTTTGAAATATTTCCTTTGAACTGATTTCCCTACTACTATGAAGAGGAAGGGAGGGAAGATAACACCCCAGAACAGGTGTTTGTTATAATGGCGGCTTCCTACTACCAGATGACCCATATTATCTCCCATCTGTCACAAACCTAATTCATAAAGAATGAGAAATAGCACATTTTTTAAAAATTCTCTGTATGCAATCCTTTGTTCTGTTGCATTATTTCACTGATACGTTAACTGTATTTTTGATGTCTTCTTAATCTAGATGCCATACAATAATATTAATTTTAATTTTTAAACAATTTTAATGGATGCCAAATAGTCAAGAACACAACTATACATGCAATATTCCAACTAAATGATAAAACCCATTGAAAGGAGGGCCATAATACTCTTCACCTTCAGCCCATCTCTGTGATAGTCATTCAGGCCAAGTAAAATTATTGAATCCATTTGAAATGGTAGGAAAGCAATTTGAACGGTTACTTTTATTTTTTGAGACAGGGTCTTCCTCTGTCACCCAGGCTGTAGTGCAGTGGCACAATCACAGTTCACTGCAGCCTCGACCACAGAGACTCAAGCCATTCTCCCACCTCAGCCTGTCAGTCGCTGGGACAACAGATGTGAGCCACCACTCCCAGTTTTTTTGTTTTTTTTTTTGTTGTTGTTGTTGTTTGGTAAAGATGAGGTCTTGCTATGTTGCTCAGGATGGTTTTAAACTGCTGGGCTCAAGTGATCCTCCAGCCTCAGTCTCCAAAAGTGCTGGGATTACAGGCACAAGCCACCTTGCCGGGACCCCAGATGGTTATTTTTAAAGTAAACAGCTAGTAGCAAGTCGAGTTACCAGCTTGCTAAGTAAATGACTTTAGCCATTATTTTCAAAACATGAAAAATAAATACAGCCTTTTCCAGCTGAAAATAAAACCTTCCAATAACCCAACAACCCTGTGAAAATTAGACACCCAAATAAATTGTCTAGAGTGAGTGACACACCAATATTTAATGCAAGTTCAGTGACTTTATCTCTACATCCTTTTATCTCTGTAGAGACACAAGTGATTATATCAGTGCAGATTATTTTAGCAACTTAGTAAAGGAGAGAACATTTTTCATTTGAAAACATTGCCTAGCTTTTATTATATGTCTCCCCTAACATTTTGTTTCCTAGTAAAATATTTGGGGAGTGTATCTCAATATTAATACATTTAAAAGTGAGGCTATTTTGTTTCATCTCTTACGTTGGGGTTTAAATGACTTGGTGTCAAAGAAATCTCTTGTGTTATTACATCCTGTTTTCATCAGCTATAATGTCCTAAGCATGTTCATGCTAAGGTGTGCTCCTGAAAGTTGCTGGGAATTTTTGAAAAATTGAATCATATTGCAAAATACTCTAAAAATGTTTGGTATGAAAAAGAGACTGAAGATGACTCATTTTATAAAGCAATATGTCTATTTTTTCCTAGGAGTTCTGCAAGACTGGCCCAGAAAGACTGACAGCAAACTGGGGATTACCAAGGGTGATGTCAGAAACAGACAAAATGCAGGGTATGGCATTAAGTAGGCAGGAAGGAAAAAAAAGGTCAGATAGGCCAATGTTGATTCACTGTGAAGGGTAGAGAATGGAATTCATATAGGAAAACAAATTGGAAAAAGAAAGAGTTCAGTAAGAACATGAAATATTTAGTCTCCCATTTATTCACTGAGTATTTATTGAGATCATACAACGTGCTGGTCAGTGAGCAGTCAACTAACTGTAGAGATACAGCTGTGAACAACAGAAACACAAGTCCTGTCTTCATGGACATTACTGTCTCATCTAGTGTTGCTCAGATTTGGGGAATGTAAGTCTCATTCATATGGACACAAAAACAAATCCTCCCAGACAACTAGTGCTAACTTAAATTAATTGTATCACAATGGTAAATAAAAATATATAAGCATACAACTAAATATTAATAAATTATATATCCAGCTCTTATATGGTTGTATTAGTCTGGTTTCATACTGCTATAAAGAACTGCCTGAGACTGAGTAATTTATAAAGGAAAGAGGTTTAATTGATTCACAGTTCAGCATGGCTGGAGAGGACTCAAGAAACTTACAATCATGGCAGAAGGCAAAGGGGAAACAAGGCACCTTCTTCACAGGGTGGCAGGAAGGAGAAGTGCTGAGCGAAGGGAGAAGAGCCCCTTATGAAACCATCAGATCCCTTGAGATCTCATGAGAACAGCATGGGGGAAACCACCTCCATGATCCAATTACCTCCACCTGGTCTCTCCCTTGACATGAGTGGATTATGGGGATTATTGGGATGATAATTCAAGGTGATATTTGGGCAGGAACACAAAGCCTAACCATATCAACAGTCATAAAAAGGTATCAGAATTATAAAACAGAGTTTCGACACCAGTAAAATTCAAGTTAGCCTCATCAATTAAGTATAATGGATATTTTGTTGAAAACAACAGTAACTCACAATATACTCCACTGCCCTAACAAAGTGTACTATCTCCAGCATGTCTTTTTAATATAAGTACCTATAAGTCTTCAGTTACGTGGCACACTGTGACATAAAATTTTCACTTGACACAAATACTCCATTTACTTGTGTTCACCTCTGTTCCACTCTTACTAACCCATGACGATTAAAGGGTCACGATTTGGTGCCAACATAATTGAGAATATATATATGTATTTTACATTATAACTATATATAATGAAAACACAAAATTTAGCTAAACTTGTCTAAACTTGCAGATAATTGATAGATGTCCCCACCCCTGGCCAAATAAATCTCTTCACCCCTTTTGCAAGGAGATATAGGATGAGAAGCTTGATTAAAAGAATATTGCTCTGGTGAGGATGCAGACTCTAAATATATAAGTTATTATAGGGGTGCTTGGCTTTACTCAGTGACAGTGTTATGAGGGCAGAGCAGAGGGATCTCCAGCCCAGTCCTTTAGGATACCTACTTGAAGAAGTAATATTTAAACAGAGACTTGAGGAAAGAATTGGTTTTAACCAAGAAAGGAGTACAGGAGAATATGAGGGCTAAATTTTTCAACATGTTAACACTAGAGTATCTGTGTACCACTTTGGATCAGCCACTGACCTTGTGGGACTGAATGTTAAGTGTTTTGCATGTATCCAGTAGCTTGAAGAATCTTCATCTATGAAATAAGGGCTATCATACCAACCTTATAGCAATCCTGGGGTCATTCAATGGGTTACAGTATGTTGGTACTAGGCACAAGGTCTGGTGTGAAGTAAGTAACTTTACTGGAATTGCAACAATGGTGGTGATGATTGGAATGATTCTAAGTAATCTAATCAGAATCATATGTTGCTAAGACTGATGGTATATTTGTTAAGTATAAAAGCAAAATTTTATCTGTGCCTAGGGCCAACTTTCTTATCCTCTCCATGGATGAGAAAAAGAAACTGGACTCTGCTGTTTTTGTTTATTATACACATCCCAGAACACTCTTATGCAGCATTTGAGAGGAAAAGAAGAATACTTTTGGCCCCTCAGAGGACAAATAACTTTGAAGATTTATACTATAACTTTTGTAGGGCAATATATTTTTTAGTCTATATAAGACAATTGCCGTCTCTTCCCTGCACATTTAAAGGAGCTACTAAAGGACTCTGACATAGCATGGCCTCTGCCCCGCAGACATTTGTGCCTTTTAGCAAAAGATCAATAGTCTTTTGCCCTCAAAGAAATCCCTTCTCTCTGAGCATCAAGAAACAATTGAAGTTCATACTCTCTGAACCCCCAGTGGTAAACCCTCATTTCTGCCCACACTCATGAAGCCCTACCTTATTTTGGTTCATAAAGGATGGTTCAAGGACACTATGCCCAAGCTCTTCCCCACACCCAATAATCTGGGTCCAGAGTAAGAACAAGAGTTGCTTCCATATTTCTAATGTCAGTAACCACAGACATCTGATTTTCTAATGGTTTCTTATAGACTAGAAGTCAAAAGCCCATCCAACCATGAAAACAAACTGACTTATAAGTTCAAGACGAAAATAAAAGCAGTATTCAGAGTCACAAATAGATGAAATCTCAGATATAGAAAAACTCCAATAATAATAAGATGGGATTCTGTTTAGAATTTGAATACATAATTTATAGGCCAGTTGTCCCAAAGGCTCCCCTTTGTGGAACACAGCACATATTCTAGCAGTAAGTGGACACCTAAAATCAATTGTTGGTACAATACGACCCCTTGATTGTACCAGTCCTTTCATTTTGCTATTGATTTCTTGGTATAAAATAACTTACTAAAGGTCACTTGGCTAGCTAGCCTCTAACCTAGGTCTGCATTGTTGGCCTCTCGATTCTTAATCCAGTGATCTTTCTGGTATTTATTATTGCTTCTTCTTTTTCCTCAGGTTTTATTGAAAACCACACACACATTTAAAATTCTTCCACCACTTGTACCAGTTTGCACCCAGGAATCTTTCCAAGGTTCCCTTCCCAAAGCTGACCTGTCAGTCTTTCTGTTGCCATCCCTTTATGCAAATCACATTCTTGCTCTCTGCCTGCTTCCCTTGAACTGACACTTAACACTTCCCTTTACTACCTGTTCTGTCTTTACCTAATACTTTAGCACCAGTACTCTTGGCTTAATGCCCTACACCAAATGGCAATACCCTGGAGATCTGACTTTTTACTCCTCCTTCTTTTGGGTTAAACAATAACCTCACCAGCTTTCTAGCCAGTTTCTTCTCTTGGAACCTGATAACTACTCTGCCATAAAATAGACAGAGAAATGAGGGCCCATAAAATTCAACACCAGCCTGAATGGCTCTAGTCACATTATTGACCTTTTACCTAATGCCTGCAACCCAGGGTTAATTCTGCTAATTTCCACCAGGGTTGAGGCTATGTCTATTATCTCCTGACCTTGACTCTATCCTGATTCCTGCTACTTCCTTGGCAACCTTTCCTCTCCAGAAGGGACGTGGCAGTCAAAGGAGCCCAAAAGCAACTGGCACCTGACAGGATATTGGCAAATGCATTTTCTACTGGCCCATCTAACTGGTGAGCAACAGAATCATCTTGGGAGGAGAGTGAGGTGGCATTCACAAATATGGATGTGAGTAATGAGAGCTTGTCAGGCCTTATGCTTCTAAAAAACAGATTTTTGTGACAGAATTAGATAAAGTTTTATTTCAAACTTGCATAACTCAGCATTATGCTATGTAAATCTTCATGCTTTTAATTTTCTGCTAAATTTCATGGTCCAAAAAAATCAACAGATGCTGAAGAAAATTATATTTATGTAAAAAAGCTTCTAATTCAATATGAAAATAATAAAAGAATGAAGGCTTACTCATGCAACTGAAAAAATCTGGGCAGAATTTTGAAGTCCAAGAGCTTCCCCTAGGGGGTACTGGCACGTTACAGTGACCAGATAATATTGACGCAACATTTTCGCACAAGTATACACCCCTCTTCCCCAATACCAATCACAGTCTTCATAACACTTAACTTCACCTCTTCTCCAGTGACTTAAGTAAGTATGATGCTTTTGCTGCCACAGCCCCAACTTTTATTTTTATACATTCAAAATAATTACATTTAGAGAAAAGATGTTTCAAAAGCACAGATACCACCCAGCCAGACATCTTACAAATAAATGCCATTGGGCTCAAAGCAAACTTTAAGAGAGTGTTAATGTCTCTATGTGTTTTGATCAGCATAAGAAGTCACTCTAAAACTTAGTAGCACAGAAAGCCCACAGTGATTTTTTTGTCTCTAAAGATATATGGGTTAACTAGGCTTAGCAAGGCAGTTCTTCTGCTTCATGTCCTCTTGGCTAGGGCTAGCAACAGAATCAGTCTGGCCACTCCTCCAGAGGCCAGACTGAGCTAGAATCCACGATGGCACCCACATGTTGTTGGAAGTTCAGCTGGTACTGTTACTGAAGCACCTCCATTCTTCTTCCAGTGGACTTTCCATGTTACTTGAGATTCACACAGGTTTTCAAGAATTCACATTACACAATATCACTTCTACTACATTCTGTTGCCAAAATATGTCACAGGATCAAGGGGAAGGGAAAAAGACTCCACCTCTTTACGATCCATCACACTATCCAAATATGTTATATCTCTCCATATATATGGAAGAAAAACAAATCGAAGATTTTATTGTTGAGGCAGTCATCTCACTGCTTATGAAGTACCTTCCCTTGATTGACTCAATCCCAAAAGGGACCCAAGAAGCTGACTCACTGCTTTTGAATTTTCTTCAAGGCAGGAACAGAGTGAGAATTTCTCAAATTACCCATATTGTAATCTGACTTCAAGGGGCCCTAGGAAATCTTGAGGCTATTTAAAAATCAAAGGCCACATAGGCTTGAAAATTCCTGTGATTTATAACCCTGCTTGGGATTTACCTTGAACTCTATAAATGTAAAAACAGCCCAAATAATACTCCAACAGATTCTGCCAAATGAAAACACAGTGGGCCACCTAGGTATGATTGTTAGGAGGGAGAGGACTACAATGGTTCTGCCTACCAAAGGGTTAAATTTAAAAATTTTTAAATCAATACTCATTTGCATTGTGTTCCAGCTCTATTAAAATACAGGGCTAGAGGTTGGGTATGGTGGTTGGTTCATGTCGGTAATCCCAGCATTTTGAGAGGTCAAAGCAGGAGGATCACTTGGGCAACATAGTGAGACCTCCATCTCTACAAAATTTTTTTTTTTTAAATAGCCGGGCATGGTGGTGCATGCCTGTAGTACCTACTAATTAGCAGGCTGAGGTAGGAGGATTGTTTGAGCCCAGGAGTTCAAGGCTGCTGTAATTCATGTTTGTGCCACTGCACTCCAGTCTGGGTGATGATAGAGTGAGACTCTCTCTCTCTCATCATGTATAGAATCATATATATATATGATTTGTTCTCTCTAGTCCTATATATAACATATTATAATATATTATAATATATGTACTTAATACATAAGTGTAACTATATAGATATAAATATATATTATAATATGTACTTACACATATAAGTAAAAATATATAATATATTTTTATATATATAGGACGAGAGAGAACAAGACAATGAACTGAATTCCAATGAGAGAACTCAAGCTTTGCATTTACCATACCCCTAAGCCAGACTGGTCATTTCATAAACTTGCATCTTGATTTACCAATGGATCTGGAAGAAAGGAGACAGGTCAGTGCTCCTCCATTCTTGACACTGAGAACACATAAACCAGCGGGCCTTCTCTTGAATATTGAACTTCTTTCTACTTCTCTTTATCTCAACCTCCTTCCCTCACGAAAAGTCAGGAAGAAAACTATTTAGCTCTTACTATGTGTAATCCACTGTACTAGCTTTTTAAAAAATTTTCTTCTTTGTTAAACCAATATCATGTAATTTAATTATTACCATTTGGAGTTTTGCACACTACAGGTATTTAATAAAAAGTTATCGTTTGACTTGCTAAGTTATGTGGCTGGTAATCAATCACGGCATAAGCAGTGTTTCACTCCATGAAAAAATCTCACATATTTTTGAGGACAGCCTCCTTTGGTTCTCAAGTACAGAAGCTGAGTATCCTTGCCAGGCATAAAAATATATTATTTTTTGGCTCAGATCAGCTCAGGATATGATATTAAATTTGCAAAACATGGTAATGAAATCCTGAAGAAATAGAAGACATTTTCATAATTGTACTTTAACCTATGTAAGATATTTTATTACTGAATATTCGTACAAAATGCCATTTGACCATGAGCTGGAGACATTGCTTATTGCAAGCATTTTACAAGCTAATTTTGGATGAATGTACTACTTTAGCAAATTTGCACTTCTCAAAAATAGGAATTTCATCTCGAATGGAATGGCAATTTTCCCTCAGGACATGAATGATCATTCTCATTTTGTTAAAATATTTCAATATACTGAATTTAATCAGTATGGTTTTAATTATCCCCTCCTCTGCCCCTTGTTTCCAGTTCTGCTTTTATCCTTAACTCCCAAATTTTTTTTGGCAGATGATTAAAATCTATACATTTTCCTTTGTACAATAATTGTTAATTTAGTCTACCCTGAAGTTAAAGTTGAGAAAGATTTCAAATCAGAATAAATCATCACTGGAAATCGAAAGGCATTTTAATGATAGTGTAACTTATCTGACCTTTAAAAAATGAGATCGCTCTAAAGAAATCTTCTTATCAAGAAGTCAGAATGAAAAGTGTTTAGAAGATCTTTTACCAATTTTAAGGGTATCAGACAAGATAACATGTGAAGAAAGAAAAGGAAAGGATGAAACAAGCATCGAACTGTAGAAAGACTTAGCCATTACCAAAAAAAAAAAAAGAAATTTGAATCTGATCCTATCTTGTATAAAACATTAATATTATTTGCTTATTTAATTAAGATTTATTTTCCAAAAGGATCTTTTCTCTCACTCACTTTTATGTCTAACAGTATCCTGTTTTCTGGATTAAAATGCATAGTTCTCAGTAGCATAGATTTTATTTGGTAGGTATGTTACACAAGATTCCTAGAATATTGCCATGCACATGTAGGTAATTAGTACAGTTCAAGTGTATAGACATTTTCAAAGCAAAACTGTTGTATCTTTTTGTATATGTATATGTGGGGGTATACATATATATATGTATGTGTGTATATATGTGTATATCAAGATATGTGTGTGTCTTTATATACACGTATATACATACACACACATGTACACACACACACACATATATTGCCAAAAATTTGATTAAGTGTTCTGCCTCTCTTCTCTTTTAAAAGGCCGTTAGTTTTAAATTCAATGTTCTATCTCAACAAGAGTTATCCAACTACCCACTATTTCTATTCTGTGTCTTCACAGGTACTGATTGCCACACCTTGTAAAAAATTGGAGCCACCAAATTTCATAACTGACTCCCTGTTCCAAGTTTTCCTGCCTCCAAGAATCTGACCTTTCATATCACACTCAGACACAGATGTGCACAGACCACTGGTGTGATCGGTAAACTTTCCTATTCCCTTTAAAGAATGGTGCACTTTGAACCCGGTCTATGCAAACCATCTATGTGAGTACGGTGAATTTTCAACGGTGTTTTATAATACAATATATTGGAATGATTAAACAAGGTTCTCTGTAGTGTTTTCATAATAAATGATTTCAGTTCTTTAAGTTGAATCTCATTTCTGAGAGTTCACATTCATAATGAAAATCTATCATCTAAGAATTAGTAGCAGCCTCATAGATGTCTCCAAAATGACTACAACTTACCCATTGGGATCTCCTAAAATAGGCATTCAGGTGCCAGAAGTTGATCATGTAGCCATTCTGTGACGAGTCTAATTACGCCAAAGAATGCCTACATTTGTCTTAAATCTACTTTTAGAAACCATTGTCAAAACAATCCACAATGTGTGGATCTGCGGGTGAACTTCATAAAAAGGTGTCACTATATTTTTCTGTCTTGAAAACTACATCAAGTAGTGTCTGCTAACTGCCAAACAAAAGATTACATAGAAATACTGTTGGAGAGGCGGGGCGCGGTGGCTCACGCCTGTAATCCCAGCACTTTGAGAAGCCAAGGCGGGCGAATCACGAGGTCAGGAGATTGAGACTATCTTGGCTAACACAGTGAAACCCCGTCTCTACTAAAAATACAAAAAATTACCCGGGCCTGGCGGCGTGTGCCTGTAGTCCCAACTACCCGGGAGTCTGAGGCAGGAGAATGGCGTGAACCCGGGAGACGGAGCTTGCAGTGAGCCGAGATAGCGCCACTAGACTCCAGCCTGGGCGACAGAGCGAGACTCGGTCTCAAAAAAAAAAAAAAAAAAAAATACTGATGGAGAAACAGGGCCAATAAGACATCAGCTCATCCTTAGCTTGTGTGTTTAAAATCAATCAGCTTTATAGAGTGTCCCATTTACATTCCTCATATCACAATGTCTATACTCCCTTGCAGAAAATTTCTTGTCAGGATTTAAAAGAGGCCATCATTGATAAGATTAATGAGCTCCGTCTAAGAAAATGAGCCCATTACCATGTTTATCACCAATTTTCCCCCAATAGCTATCTCTGTAATATATAATAAAACTCTGCAGACAAATTCTTCTACCCTCTTACCTTCTGCCTTTGTAAATTTGCCTTGTAGTGACAACATTTATTCATACAGCAGAGTGCTTAGAAAAGTATGTGTGGTGTTCTGAATGGCCGCCACATTTTATCTCAGCAGAGTTCCGTTCTGTGTTCGCAGGCAGAGCAGTCCTCTTTCATTGACAGTGTCAAAATAGATACATCCTCGAAAAGTTCAGAGGTCTGTGGTTCATGCTATTAGGGTTAACCTCAGGTTCAATCAGCTACTATAGTCCGAGAGGAAAATGGACTCCAAAGTAAGCTCCCAGATCCAACAGGGTATTCATCCCCTCCATAAAAAGCTCCCAGATGAAGATCCGAAGAGGCGTTTATAAGCTGATCCCCAGGGTCCCTGGGAAAACAGTGTGAGGTCATCTATACAAGGTAATGGGTTATGACAACATAACAGAAGATAATACCAAAACAAAAATACTTCTCCCAATATTATCTAACACCTGATTAGAAATGATAAATAGAAGAAATATTTAAATGACTTCTATTTTGACAGTTAATAGACTTTCATTCTATATCCTCAGAAGAAACAAATTTCTCGGCTCTGTTTTTGCACCGAAATAGTTAAATCTGAAAGACAATGTTTCTCTGAAATCTTATATATCATCAGTCGGGCTAAGATCAAATATCCTCTTATTCCCTCTCTTCAATTGTGTTCTGTATTGCAAAAAAGTTTAAGCTCCAGATGAAAAGGAATAGATAAGTATTTGGCAGCATAAAAATAAACTGCCTGTTAAGTATGATCTCTTAAGGAGTATAACATTTCTATAAGCTAGTATACGTGTTGCATGTGGCTCAAAGACTATCCTTCATTTTCCACCAGTCTGGTTTTTAACTGGCTGTTCCAAGGCCATAAACTCTCAGAGGGAAGCTCTCTGTAATTTGATATGGAATTTCATGATTTCGAGGCCCATGGCAGGAATGATGGAAAGGGAGTTTTCTCAACTCAAAGCTCCTATAGGGAGATCAAAGCTAATTATCTGAATCTTGGACTAATTTATTTTACAAAGCCAGAAACTAACATAAGCTTTGTTAACTCCTTCAACTTTATTCTTTGGGTGAAGAATTCTAAACACTTTCCAGAAATGTATATTAAATGCCAATGGATGGAGGCAAAGAAAAGCTAAGTACATCCAATATGTTGGAGGACAAATAGTGGGAAATCAAAAGTTAGAAGATTAGCCTAGTTTTTCATAGAGACAATCCTTCAAGCTTTCCCAGGAAATAAAAGGCTTCCAGCGAGGGGAAACAATAGACCTGAACAGCAGGAGTATTTGGGACGGGAGCCAGTGAGCAAGAGTCACTAACAGAGAGTGGTAATTTGGAATGAATTGCTGTTTTGTGTTGTGAAGCACCAGGACACAGCTGGTGTACTGGCTAACCTGAGGATTTGTAGTGACTGCATTGAAATGGTAATGAAGTTTTTATTTTATGATTGCAGATGTTTGTAGATTATTGTTATTAAGCTTATTAGAGTAACTACAAATATGAGATTTTTGTCTACTTGGTCTCTTATTTATGGGAGCTTTGTTAGTCTTTTTAACCCACGTCAAGAAAACACAAGGCATGCAGTAACCAAAATGTGGTAAACCATCAGGCAATCCTGTGTGTGTGTGTGTGTGTGTGTGCGTGTGTGTACGTGTGTGTAGGGCTCTCCTTCATTTGAGGCAAATCTGAAAGTTTCCATGATTGTTGTGCCTTAAGTAATATTGTCAAGTGATCTGCTCAAAGGTAAAACAAACAATCATTATATTAACAGTGTTTAATATCACTGGTCTGGAGTTGGACTGCCTAGCCAACTGTGCCATGTACAAATTGTGTAATGTTAGTTACTTGACTTCCTTATGTCTCAATTTCTTCCTATGTAAAACTGGGGTTAAGAAAAATGCTACCCCTTTCATAAAGTCATTGTGAAGATTCAATGAGATAATCTGAATAGAGCCCTTGGCAATTAATGTTCTCTGTCACCTAAAAGGGTCTTTAGATGTGGAAGAAAGTTTAAGCATTTTATTCAAAAGGCTTGAGACAAAGAAATTCATTGGAAACTCTATTGTCTTGCAGAGTGCTCTGTTTAATCAAGTAATCCAAAATACACATACATGTTTTATGTGAATAACTAGTTTTAGAAACAATGAAATAAATAATATTTAGTTGTTTTATTGTTAGGCATAGATGATCTCGTTTTAATAATTTAGAAACTGCTGAAGAACCTTGAAATCTCTCAAGAAACTGTCATCAGTGACTACCAAGTAGTATCATAAGATATACTGACAAAAGCGTTGGAGATTCCAGCTATAAAACCCCCAAATGATTTTGCTTTCATTATGGTTCTCTTCCTAGCTGGCCAGAAGGACACAATAAATACACAGGAAGAGAAATGAGCATTCACCAGGGAATTCAATTTCTAACTTGACAGAACAATTTCCTTAGGTTAAAAAATTCAGAATCCCCCAAAATAACCCATATGTAAAAATAAAGTCATTATCGTTATACATTTCAAAATGAAAATAACTACTAGTTGGCCAATTAAAGTGAAACCTCTTTCATATTGACTGCTCACCAATTCCTTCCAGTGTTATGATGCTGATGATTTAGTACCAATTTGAGAAACTAATGAAGAATCCTGTGATTCAATGGAATATATTTGGTGTCTAGTCATACATTTTCAATAAGTTGAAAACTAATAACAATTTTCAAATAGGTATATATTTTCTGGAGTTTTCTAACAAAATTCAATTGAAATTGGTTCATAGTCAGAGGTTATAGAGTAATAGCTTAAGATATTTTAAGGGTTTATTTTAAGTACTGTAGTATAGAGTTTATAAAATTGTATGTTCACCTCAATGTATCGATAACCTATTTCATTAACCCAAGGTACCCATTTTGGGTTACGACCTTGGAAGTAATAAAAAAAAAAAAAAAAAAAAAAAACACTGTAAATTATAAAGCGCTAACTTGGAGTAGGGTGAATGTCAGGGAATTGGGAAGACAATCAACTTAAATACCTCTAAATTCAAAAATGATTCATTTCAGATAAGTTCCATTCTCTAGTAGATATTTTTCCCAAGTGGAATTTGTAGATTTAAAAATGATGTAAGCCTGGAGCTGCCAAGGATCAACACATAAGGAAAGATTGTGCGAGAATGAAACTAACTCAGAGGAAAGCTAAGCCAAGAGACTGAGGGGGACAGTCCCTGGTGACATCATTTGAGGCCTCAGAATTCAACCATGCCTGGGCTTCTTAGTTCTGTGAGCCAGTAAGCTCTCTTCATGGCCTTTGCCTGTCAGAGCTGGATTTCTGTCACTTAAAAACAGAGAGAACCCTGAGTTACACAGAGACTGCGGTCAGAAATTTTGGGGAAATGCTTCAAATGTCTCTTGCAGATTCTTATTGCGCACTAACTTATTAAAAGAGCTGGGGAAATCCACTGTAAGGAAACTTGTTTATCTTTTTTGACCAGTGTTTTCAGTCTTGGTTGATGATGGAACCTCCTTTCACCCAACACCTATGAACATGTTTGGGAGTGGGATATACTCTTCTAGGGCATGGTGGAAAGACAATTGTCAAAAAAATATGTGCTGATCGCTCCCGTTTGACCTCAGCAGCATTCCAGAGAAAGAAAGCCATTAAGTGAAGTAGTCTCCTATTTATTAGGTGAGCAAGTCTAAATGAGTAGGGAGCTGAGGTTCATCCTCCTTTGCATCCTATTTCCCCACTGCACAAGGGCAGGATGGTGGACATCTACCATCTCTTCAAATGACAAATTCTAAGGTGCTTACTATAACTTGCTGGTCCTTCCCTCTGACGTGCTCTAATGTGTAAGTGGTTTTTCCTGACTTCACTTCTCTCTTAGTGTTGGTGCTGCCATAACAAAATGTCTGATATTGGATAATCTATAAGGAACCTAATTTTTTTTTCATGGTTCTACAGGCTGGAAAGTCTAAAACCAAGGCATTGACAGGTTCAGCGTCTGGTGAGGGCCTGGTCTCTGCTTCCAAAATGTCACCTTGAACACTGTTCTCACATGGCAGAGCCCTGGTGACCTAATCACCTACTAATGGCCTTACCTTTTAAGATTGTTGCATTGGAGATTAACTTTTAAACTGAATTTTGGTGGCAACACAAACACTCAAACTATAGCATGCTGCCCCTTATCCCCCAAAATTCATGTTATTCTCACATAAAAATTAAATTCGTTGTATTGTAATAGCCCCACAAGTCTTAACTCATTCCAGCATAAACTTTAAGTCTAACATCTGATCTAAATACCACTTAAATCAGATATAGGTGAGACTCAAAGTATGACTCATCCTGAGATAAATTGTTCTCTAGCTGTGAACCTGTGAAATCAACAAGTTATATGACTCCAAAATATAATGGTAGGACAGGTACAAAACATATTCATTTCCATCTCTGAAGGGAAAAGTAAGAAAGAAGAAATGGGTAATAGGTCCTAACACCCAGTAAGGCAAATAACACTGAATCTTGAGGCCTGAAACAACCTTCTTCGACCACATCCTGTGAGGCTTGTGTGCCCAAGACTCTAGGCGACTCCACCCCCATGGCTCTTCTGAGTGCAGCCTATGCAGTAGGTCTCATATGTTTGAGTCAAATGCCTGCAGCTCTCCCAGGCTGAAACAGTATTCTGGAGGCTCTACTGTTTTAAGATCTCAGAGATCTTAGACAGTAAGATTCCCCACTCCCATGACTCTGCTGGTCGTGGTCATAGCAGGACATCCTGTGAGGCTTTGTCCCCAGGACTCTAGGGAACTCTACCCTCATGGCTCTTCTGAGTGCAGCCAGAGTATCCCACTCCCAAATATGTTCATAGGTGTTGGGTGACAGGAGGCCCCATCATCAACCAAGATTGAAAACAGTGGTCAACAAAGATAAACAAGTTTCCTTACAGTGGATTGTCCCAAATCTTTTAATAAATTAGTGCACAATAAGAATCTGCAAAAGACAGATTCTAGTTTGTGCTATAGATAAATAGTTTGAAGCATTTCCCCAAAATTTCTGACCACATAAGCAAATGATATAAAATTTACATAGTAATCTGATTTTTAAAGGAAGGGATTCTTTAATAATTTCTTTTTTATTTTCATTCTGAGAGTAAAAATCAGCATACTCATGACTCATATAAACTTGAGAAGAGCTCTTCATGAATTCCCCATTCCATTATTTTATCTTTAAATAAAAGGTGAATCATGTTAAGTATTTTAATCTGCTGTTTGGAAAGCCATCATAAATAAATGCTTCCCTTTATGAGTAACATGGAAAATAAGCGCTGACACACGATAATCCTGAAGATTACTGCTGTTCAATAGCCTTGTGTACTTCACTCTTTGGGTGTTTAATAAATATTTGCTGCCTGATTAACTTTAAGGAATAGAAAGGTTCTCTAACTAGTGTGAATATCAGAAGTGATTGTCACACACCCTGCGTTCTGCTTTTATTCCCTTTCATTTTTTTTTCTTATGTCTGCTAGAATAAGAAATTTTAAAAAATACAGAAGTTCATGTTTGGAAAAATATGAGAACTTAACATGGATATGAACAAATTGTTACCAAACTGCATGTAGCATGAGTATATAATATTGAGTCAAAATTAATGTAACAGAACTTAAAACTGGTCAAAAATTCACTATTTTCCCTAGCATTTGGAGAATCTGTCAAATTTTACTAACATTTTGAACATGTAACCATATTTGAGTAATATTGCTTTCATTAGAAATTTGTTCTTTAACCTAAAATGCATGCTAAATTTTTTTTGAACCCTTAAGTGTGCTTCTATTATCTACAAGATAATTTTTACCACACTTAATTCAGTCAATGGGTATTTATTGAACACCCCCTATCTACCAGGTACTGTGTCTGCAGTGAAAAACACACACATGGTCCCAGCCCTAATAAAACTTGTATACTGGTAAACAGTCTCAGATTGTATAATATAAACCATTGGCAAAATGGAGTTCTGCTTTCAGAAGAAAAAAAGTGCACTTTATAGCAAACTTGGCTAAAACACAAATATTCCAGTAAATAGGGCATAACTGCCTGTGCTGTTTCAGAGCCACAAATCTGAAACCAAACACAGACTTTGAATGAAGTAGAGCTTAGTTCAAATTCAGCTCTGCTCATTTTTGGATTCATGACTCTATCTATAAAATCAGATTAATAACCCTAAATTCACAGGCATAATGTGAAAATTACATGCAATTCGTACAAGGAAGATTAAGTAGTAAGCCCCCCAAAAGTGACAGCTCTTGATACTGCTGCTACTTCTGCTTATATCTTACTTTGTAAATCAGAAGATTGAATTGAAATCAGAAAAACCTCAATGCTGGTAGAGGGCATGTCCTGGTACATTTACATATATCTGGAATTTTTTATTTAAATATACTTGTTCATAAAGCCTTTCTAATTACAAAAGCCACTGTTTTTCCTTTTAGAACTCTTATATAGTGTTAGAATAGTGCAGTACTTTTCAAACTTAACAACTTCTGGACCTTAAATTGAAGAATACTGCATTGTATATATTTGAACCGATGACTCTCAGTAAATGTGAGCGTGCGTGTAAGTGCGTGAGGGTGGAAGACACTTCAGTGCTTCCTTCCCAGGATTATTAATATGAATTAACTATTAACTGATCAATAATAAAGATGATGCAGTGAGTGAGAGTCAAGTTGAAACTGGACTGACTTCCAAGGTTATATCCTAATATCAGTAATTGCTTTATAACTCTTAGGAAAATCCCTAATTTGACTTGTCGCGTAGGCTGGAGTGCAGTGGTGCGATCTCTGCTCACTGCAACCTCCACCTCCGGGGTTCTCGAACTCCTGACCTCAAGTGATCTGCCTGCCTCTGCTTCCCTAAGTGCTGCAGCTGAGTTTTCTTACCACTTCTAAATAACACACATAGAAACTTGCTTCTCCTTCACCAAATGTTTGAAGAGCACATTTAGAAACTGTTACTCCTTGATAGCAGTGGAAGGATCACTTCAAATTGGAGTTGGAGAGAGTCTGATTTACAGAATGATAGTCTTAAAGCATTTAAAATGAGGATTATTTTGCAATTATCTAGGAAAGATTAAATATGTAGTAATAATTTTATTATTGTTTGCATTACAGGATTTACTGCTGTTTGTGTATTTGGTCACATGTTCTCTTTTTCCAATAAAATATTTGTGTTTTAATATGACAAAAATTGATCAATTATAAATTTGATTAAAATAAAATTTCTAGAATGATTTCTAGCATTTCCTTCCTATGAATAAGTATTTGATAAATCTTTAAAATCACACATAAAGGCCTGTTTCCAAACAATAGGATTTATTTTTCCATTACATATGATGATACCCTTGGCCAGGGCAGCCACATGTCATTGTTTATTCATTTATGCAAGATTTACATTTCATAGATGTCCATGAACCCTTTTATCCTTAAATAAACAGTTTTCTAAAAAGATGCATTACTTGTAAGTCTATATCATGAAAAGAACTTTTTCCCTTTTTGATCTGGCCTCCTCCTACCCTCACTTCCGTCATATAAAAAAAAAAAAGGTAAAAAGAAAGGGTCAGAGGAAATAGCTGGAGTTGGAGGGAGCCTAAAAGAATAAAAAAGCAGTTTATCTGGCAGCTGGTGGTTGCTTATTTGACACAGAAGTGACCAGACTCTTTCTAGATGTTTTCCTCCTGTACACTGTCTATAAACTTATGAAAAACTTAGAATATAAAACACTTATTATAGATAACACTTATAATAACAAATATAAGTAAGCACTTTATATGTGACAGATTTGATTACTGTCTATGAGGATCTCTCAGTGTTTTGCAGGTCTTTACTTTTTAAATAAATAGTTTTTTAAAATATTACTGCAAAAAGAGCATAAGTCAGATATTTCAATTTTTAAAGGCTAGAGTAAAAAGTAAACATGAAGAGGCTAAGTCAAGGAAAGTGCTCATGAAAATTCAGCTCTGGCACAGAATGCTGGGGGGGGTGTGTGTGTGTGCGTGTGTGTGTCCATGTGCACATGCACACATGAATGTGTCTCCATTTTTGTCTTTGCATCTCTATGTCTTAGGATTTTTCTGTTTCTATGTCTCTCTAACTGATCTCCTCTCTTACTTGCTTTATCAATCAATCCTTGGCAAAGCTGATTTTCCTTTATCTTGTCTGGAACTTATGAATTGTTCTATTACATTTATCTTATACAAGCCGTAAGTTTCAACCCTTGCCCTAAATCTTGGTGTCTGCTCCACTAAAATATGGCAAATGTGGGTGAATACATGTGAAACAACACATTTGAGGATTCCAAATGCCCTGATACATGTGGAGAAGGGAGTTGGGGAAGCAATGCTGATGAATAGGAGAGAGGGGTTGCAGATATGTGGTGGAGATTTTTATATGGAGAACATGATCAGAATCCTATAACTTCTACCATGACCAAGGTGAAGGTATGGTACTGCCCCCTTAACTCCTACACAGTCAACAAACCCCTACTGGGCATAGATGGGAGGCAAAAACAAATGAGGCCATGCTCTACCCTCTTGAATTTATAATTTTTTAAATGTAAACATTCCCAATTATAAAGTGAAATATGTTACAGTGAACTACAAGGTTTTTTTTTTTTTAAGAAGCTCTGGGAGTATGGAGGAAAGAGTAGTCATATTCATTCATATATATAATTTATCTTCCCCCTTTAGGCTGCCTTAAAGTTCAGTCTAATCTGATATCATCTTTACAAAATTTCAGGCAAAGAAGGACAACAAAGAAGATCATAAAATATAATTTGCACTGGATTATTATTATATCCTCAATTCTGCCCCCTCGCCGCCCCTGCCATTTGAAGGCTTCTTGTCCTGTTACCTAAGGACAATCTTGGGCTTGCTCCCAAAACCGCAAAAGTCCCATTAGTAATTGCAATAGTAGACTGAGCCAGAAGTGTCATAGTTACATCCTTCTCAACAAACACCCTAACAAGTCTTTTTGCCTCTGAATAACAGCAACAAAGACAAACCCCAGCTACCTAGGTCTGTGGGTTGGTAGTTCCCATCTTCAAGTCATTCTTTAATTGAAATATATTTTTGATTTGTTAGAAAGAAAAATGGCAAAGTTTATCAGGAATATATTAGCGTAAAATGTCAATTCTTAATTTGTAAGTAATAAGGTGGAAAATGGCAGATCATTAATTCCTGATTTGGTCAGTAATCAAAAGCTGGGAGACATTCTGAAATGCCTGATAGTGGATCTTAGGCAATTAAAACATCTCCCAATGTTCCTAGAATATTTTCACTCAGACTCTTGAATATGTCAAACTGGTTGGCAACATGCCAAAGTTAGAATAGATCCATACCAATAAAGCACTTGGGAACCGGGATGGAGTTTCTTAGAAAGCAAAGACACCAATCTGGTATTGTACAACCAGCAAGAGATAAATTTCAGCCAAAGGAAGGAGAATTTTATCAGCTCCTGCAAAGTGAGGTACCAAGGTTGATATGGATAACTTTGCTTTTATTCCGTTTCCAAAGAAGCTACTTTTTCAATGCCAGTTTTTCAGTGTTTTGGCTACATTTCTAATTCTGAATGTTCACAGAGGATTCAGAAAAGTATGTTATCTACAGAAACACCAAAAAAGACAAAAAAGGGTTTGTTCTAGTAAAAAGTGTAGCAAGTGGTCAATTTGATATCATAAGATGCAATAAATTACCGTGACCTTAAATTTTCAAGCACCAAGTAGATTTTTGCCCTAACTAATATAACAATTAATTGTTATTCTATAAATACCTCTTAAATTCCAACAGTGCTCGTTGTGGCACAGTGAGAAGGCACTCCTCGTTATTGACAATAAAATCATCCTGAAAACTGCAATCATGTGACCGTCTTATACTATTCCTCCCATGTGTGAGAACCACATATTTATATGCAGCATACCTCTTCTTTAGAATTATCAGTCTAAATGAACTACATGGAGAAGAAATTCACAATATGAGTAAAGCAAAACGCCCCCTCCCCTCTATTGCCCCCCCACACACACACACACAACTGATTTGAGCCTGACGAGAACTTGAGGTGGGCATGACAAGAAAAGTAATTTTCATACTTTTGAATATTTCACCAAAAAAATACCTTGAATCCATTTGCAGCATCATAAATGGGTCTATGAAGAACATTACATATTCATTGATCATAATATATTTTCCCTTTTTTAAATTGGCCTAATGACCAAAATCTCATAGGCTCAATCATTGAATAGTCTGTGCTCTCTCAATGGTTTTCAGCTTATACAAATGGGTAAAAAATCAGTGCAGCACTGGTGTTAGCAGCTTCACTAACAACATCGCTGCTGGCATTTACTTACAGCCTTTTATGCGCCTGGTACCATATTAAGTATTTTATATGCATGATCTCAATTAGTCCCTCAACAATTCAGTGTGACTAGTACTGTATAATAATTGCATCCATTCTCCAGATGAGAAAACTAAAGCTTCAAGAAATTCACTAAGTTGCCCAAGATCACAGGGTAAGAGGCAGAGCAAGCATTAAGCACACAGGCCTGTCTGATACCAAAAGATCATGCTCCGAGCTCCCAATTCTCAAACTGCCCATTTTCAACTTGAAAACAGGTGCTGGACTATTGTAGGGCACTGTACATGAACTATATGTGAAAATCGAGATGTATTAACGTATCTGTAGACTTTCTTCAGTGGAAAGGTTTTATTTATTTATGTAATATTCCCTATTTTGTCTTGAAGATAAAACAGATTTGAAACAAAAATAGAAAGCAGTTGTTCAGAAAACGAATCCAGCAAAAACAGAAAATGTCTGAACCAGAGTTACACTGGCCGCCTGAATGCCTGTCACTCTACACCTTCTTCCTTCCCAGGGCCTAATGGGAAAGCATTAAGCTGACCTAAACTCCAAGTTTCCTGGGGTTTGGCAGGCTGTGTCTTATTGAGGGTTGGTATGACCACACAAGCAGTCTAAACAGCTGCTCTGGGACCAGGCCACTCAGGGTGTGGTCATTTAGACTGGCGTGGGTGGTAAAAGCGCGCTGACCACACGACCACGTTCCTGTAATGGCCCCTTCAGAATCCAGGTGGTCAAGGGAGGTCTCTGTGTTCTTCCCCAACCCCCTCAAATGCTCTGCTTAATCCTGAAGGGTTGAGTGGATAGAGGGAACCTTCCACTCCAAGCAGAGGAACAAGTTGAGGAGCCAAAATCCCTTGCCATCTGGGGGCGTGCCAGGCTTCCAAGCAGCCATGCGCCAGTTTGCAGGAGCACTTGAGTATTAAACCGACCTGTCAATACACCATGTCGGCCTTCATCCCACTGACGTGACTAAGCTGGGAACTTGCTCTGCCGTGGGGGTGGGCCTGTCCTTTTCATTCCTCTAAGGATTTCCTGTGAGTTGAAGGATCACGAGGAGCTGCCAGAATGAGCGTGTGCAGATGGCAGGTAAGGTTTCACCTCAGCAAAGAACTAGCACTTTTGTTTTTTCTCAGGAGTGACAAGTCAAAAGCTAGCTATTAACACAGGGGGCCCGCTGGGGGAGTCCAAAAGAAAAGCATATTGGCATTCGCATTAGGCATTAAAGAATCCACAGAGATGTTAGAAAACCCAGAGGGAAATAGAAGTCAGAGAAGTTTCCCTACTTACACACTAATGATGTTTATCTGAACAGAAGACTGCTTCTGTGCTAGTACTTTATATACAATTTAGAGGCTATTAAAATTTAATTTAAGGTAATTCATTATAAGTGTATTTTCTATTGGAAGTTTCAGAATAGTAACTCAAGCATTTCAGAAATCTCTGTTTTTACTTATACTGTGTTTTGCCCTCACCACTGAATAAAAAGCTCAGGTACAGTAGCCCACCCAAAATAATTGACTCCTCCCTCCAGCCTTGCTTCTGAATATTCAGACACAGCTGTGGGAGTGAAGTGAGAGGCAGAAAACCTGACAGCGAAGAAAATCTCTCTGTTTTACATAAACTCAGGCACTTTGGCGGTTAGGAGGTGTGTTTTCCAGAGTGTTAGACACACTTCTTCAGTCCTAATTGAGAATGTTGTTATCAGCATCCTGTAATTGCAAATGCCAAATTTAAATATCAATTTTAATCAAACAGGAGTGAACAAAGAAAAAAATTCAAAAGCACCCTGATAGATAAAGTTTCAATTTCCTAGATTATCTGCATCAATGTATATGGATACTTATCTAGGTCCGTATCTAGATATTGCATTATCAACATGAAGTAATGGAATAAATATAAACATTAGAATCTAGGCCCTATCCTTTCATATGACATTGGACAAATCATGTATGCATTCTATGCCTCAGGACCCCGTCTGAAAAATGAGGGAAAATTATAGCTAGGTATTACAGCATAATAGAAAATGTAATCTACCATCAGTTTGTAAACTTCACAAGAATAAGGAATCCAAGTTTTTTGTGTCTTTCATTAATCCTGATCTGACTCCACCTTCATTCCCCCCATATTAATTCAAATGTTTAAGGCTGAATTATTTTGACTCAAAATGGTGCTATAGGTTTATGTTCAGATATTCTTACACATTTCCACTATGAATTAACTTTGACTACTTCTTTCTTTTAATCCCCTTATCAGGTCCATTAGCAAGTACTGTTAATTCAACCTCCAGGACTTATTTCAAAACCATACATTTCTGCCCACCTCCACTGCTGCCATCGAATCCAAGCCACGATTCCCTAAATGGACTCCTGAAATAGCCTCCTAACTGGTCTTCTCTCCCATTCCACCACACCTTTACAGTCCATTGCTGGATCTCTAGTCTTGTCTTGTACCATTTTCCCTCTGCCCAGCCTCCAACCATCCAAACCTCCTTTCTTTTCCTCACTTACCAAGCTCATTCTGGTCTCAAATCTTCATGTTTATTATTAGCTCTTTCTGGAAATGCTTTTACCCCAGCTCTTGTGTGGATGGCTCCCATACATGTACTAGGTCTCGGCTCAAACATACCTGTTCAGAGAGGTTTTTCCTGATTACTGCATTTTCTCTACTATGTTTCATCATATTCCTTATGTATTTGCTCACTTAATCTAGACTAAAGGCTGACGCCACCATTTGCTGGCTATGGGAACTTGGGCAAGTACTTAACCACTGTTATCCTCGATATCTTCACCTGTAAGATAAAGGTTATAATATTATCAGCCTCACAGAGTTGTGATGAATAAATGAGATGTCATGTGTAAAGAGTTCTGAACATTACCTAAATATGTACTTACTTAATATTAACTGTTTTATTATCTTATTGTTATTTTCATCTGTTGAAATACAGGTTTCTCAATGTCAGGGACTACATCTGTTTTTATTCATCAGTGTATTGTTACTTGCTAGAACTGTGCTGGTGCCAAGTCATCAATAAATGTTAGCTAAATGAATAAATTATATCTGAACAGGCAACATACATTTCTGCTGAAGAGGTACTCATAAATACACATGGAAATTTAAGCAAATATAGGTTAATTTACTATAACTCATGATATAAGAAAGAAAAGAAAAATTGTTACCTGACCATTTCTCACCAACTCTTCCACCAACTATCCTGGCCAAGCCACTGGGATTACTTTAGTAGCTTCTAATAGATCTTCCTTCTACTCTTACCTCCCTCCAATCTGTTCTCTACACAAAAGAGTAATCATATCAGCACATCAGATTGAGTCATTCTTTTGCTTAACAACCTCCAGTGACTCTCCATTACACTTGGAAGAGAGTTCAAACTCCTTCCACAGCATAAGGCTTACATGATCTAGCTCCTGCCTGACTCTTCAAACTCATCTTCTACCATTCTGTTTCCTGGTACCACCTTTCTTCATGCCTGACTCCTTCTCCACCAGTTCCACTAATGTTACTCCAGTTAGGAAGGAAGTAGAACGTTTAAGTCAAATAGAAATTAATATAAAATTGGACTTATCAAGGAGAATAGACATAGCAAAAAATATAGTAAGAGACGTACAGGTAAGAAAGCAAACAAAATGAATAGGAATAAAGATCAAAGAAGTATTTGACAGGCAGACGTGGCGGCTTATGCCTGTAATCCCACCACTTTGGAGGCCAAGGAAGGTAGATCACCAGAGGTCAGGAGTTCAAGACCAGCCTAGCCAACATGGAAAAATCCCATGTCTACTAAAAATACAAAAATTAGCCAGGCATGGTGGTGGGTGCCTGTAATTCCAGCTACTTGGGAGGCCGAGGCAGGAGAATCACTTGAATCCAGGAGGCAGAGGTTACAGTGAGCTGAGATTGTGCCATTGCACTTCAGCCTGGGTGACAAGAGCAAGACTCTCTCAAAAAAAAAAAAAAGTATTCGACAAAAAACAGAACTGAAAGACTGACAAAGAAGATCCAATAGTTGCATACAGGGAGTACCCAAAAAAGGAAAATACAACATTTTAACAAACAAATATTTAAAGTTACAATTTAAGAAAATTTTCTTAAAATATAGATTTGAATTTCTGTATCACAAAGATACACTGTGCTATGACAGAAAAAACCTGACCCAAAATAATCAGTAGTCATATACTAATAAAATTCCTTAATGCTTAAAATAAAGAATTAGACAACAAGGCAAAAACATCAAGTTACTTATAAAGAAAGGAAATCATATTGGAATCAGGTTTTTTCACAACAATTATCAATACCAGAAACATAAAGCAATGTTTACAAAATATTCCCTGAAGAAAGGGTGAATCAAGAATTCTATACCCAGCCAAACTGTTCCTCAGGAATAAAAATTACAGATGATTTTAAATACACAAGGATTTGTGGAATACTGTTCTCATGGACACTTCTCAAGGAAACTACTTGAAGAAAAACTTCTGCCAACCAATAAACAACTAGTGAAGCTATGGCAAAGTGACTGCTAGTGATTATTGAATATATGTAACTGTACAATTAAGACTAATGCAAAGTGCAGTTTATGGTGAAGGAACATAGTGTAAATTTTAAGTGCCTGACAAGGAGCACTCAACTTTTAAAAAATTGGAGAGAAAATGGAAAAAATGTGATTAGAATAGAAAGCTCTTTCGTCTGCAATAGCCAGGAATCAAATGCTATTATTTAAAACTGACTTATAATCATTATAACTTTACAAAACAATAAGAAAGATAATTAACTAAAATTGGCGAAAGAAAGAGAAATGAGGAAAGAACAGTAAACAAACCACTTTTATCATTGTTCATAAAAGGAGACTAATGGATAATATCTGAAGACTAGGAGTAATGGTATTATACAAAGACATAATTATAAAAACACTAGAATAAAAATGTAAACCTCCCCAAATACCAGGAAAACTCCATGCTGGATACAATAAGCAGACAAAGCAAACAGACCATGTAGTAACAGATGTTTGAAAGTTATAAACCAGAAACATAGTATGAATTAATATAACAAAACAAAGACCAACATTTCTTTCATATCAGTAAATGCAAGTTGCCTTGATTTATCTATGTAAAGGAAAACATTTACACCTTGAATCACAAAGCAAAACCCAATTGTATGCCAAACACAAAGGAAAATCTAAGATAAAGTGATTTGCAAGGGCTGAAAATAAAAGGATGGTCACGTATCTACAAAACAAAAACAAGAATATAAAGCAGAGGTCACAATCTTTATGCCAGACTGTATGAAATTCAGAACAAATAGTATTAAATAAAACAAAGAATAGTACTTGATAATGCCAAAGTGTGCAATTCATAGTGAAGATATAGTGATTAAATTAGCACCAAATAACATAGAAATGACATTCATAGAGCAAAAATTACAGGAGATATAAGCAGAAGTAAATACAAACACACTAATCTTGGGAGACTTCAGTTCATCTGTCTAGTACACAACTTATCAAGTGGACAAAAAGTAAATAAGACTGAAATGACTTAAGTATCAGAATTGATATAATGCAAATGATTAATATATTATAAACCCTATAACCTGAAAATAGAGAATACACCATCCTTTCAAAGAATGGCCCAGTTGAAACCTTTCATAAATTCTAAAAAAAAATCATGTAAATAATATTCTTTAATCACACTAACTAGAGACTAATTATACTATAAATAATAATATAAATATTCTAAATAATGTGTTAGCAAACTGAATCCAGGACCTCATTAAAAACCACACCACAACATTAATACCAAATGGAGTCATAATTGTTCATATTAGAAACTCTATTAATGTAGTTCATCATATTGACAGATCTAAAGAGAACACCGTAAGATCTGTTCATAAGTGCTGAAAAAGCATTGGAGAAAATTCATCACGTTTTTCTGATACAATAAACAAAACAATAAAGAAAATATTTACTGAAATAGAATAGACAGAGGCTATGTGATCATGATAAAATGTATCTTTTTCCATTCAAAGCCATCAGACTTTTATGGCTAGTATTCACTAATACTACTACTATTTAACATTGTGCTAGAGCTACTAGTCAACACAATTATCCAACAGAAAAAGATTACAGAAATATATATTTATTTATTTTATATTTTATGTAAATGAAACACATGAATAAAAGTTTCACTAATTATAGATTACATGGTAGTATAATTGAAAGATTCCAGAAGGTTTTCTAGTAACTACTACAAACAGTAATAGAATTCAGTAAAATAATGAAGCACAAAATCAATGGACAAAAATCAGTAGTTTTCATATCATGATGTTTGAACATCAGTTAGAGTATTTAATCAAAGAAATGATTCTGTATATAATAGCAATGGAAAAGAAAAAAATACATAAACGTTGTTATCAAGAAAATGTAAGTTCTATTAAAAATGAAATTTAAAATACTACTGAAGGCCACAAAATAGTATTTCTACAAATAGAAAGACTATGTTATTGGTTATGAACACTCAATATTGTGAATGTGTCCATTCTCCTTAAATTAACTTTTAATTGAACATAACCTCAGTGAAAATCCAACAGTTTTAAGCTACACACCTGATGCTAAATCTAATAAGAAAAATAAACATAGAAGAGGGACTAGTACTAAAGGTTATAAAAATAGTTTTTAAAGCCTAAATACAGTATCATACTGGTTCATTAGCCAAATAGAAAGCCCAGAAGTGTACCCAGATAATTCAGGAATTAATTGTGTAAAAAAGACTCCATCTCTGATCATTGGGAAAAAGTAGGACTAGTGAATAAATGGTCTAGGGATAAGTGAAGTAATATCCATGTCTTTCCTCATTTGCCATAATAAACTCCAAATATATCATTAGATGTAAATGTTTTTAAGTGCAACAATAAAATAATAAGAAGAAAACTTGGAAGTTTTCATTATAAATCTTGAGTTAAGAAGGTCTGTCTAAACTTTTATGACTCAAAATTCCAAAGTCATAAATTGATATTAATATATTTTGTCATTAAAAAAATCAAATTTTTTTTTCATGAAAGAAGCATTGTAAGCAAAGCTTTAAAAAGAAAAACTGAAATATTTGCAACTCATATCACAGACAAAGGACTAGACTCCCTAATATTAAAAATTGATAAGACCCATTCAGAACATAGAAAAGGAAATAAAATTTCTCCTAAATAATAACAAGATAATTGACTTCGCTCTTTAAAAAAAGAGAAGTGAATTAAAACTACAAATGAATATCATTTTTGACCTCTCATTTGGCAAAAATCCAAAGCTAGCTAACATGATCTGTTGATAGGACTCTGAGGGAAAAGTATTTTCTCATGTATGGGCAATGTGCTAATACCTTTATCAATTACAAATGCATATATTTCTCAGCCTAGAAATTTCACTGCTAGGAAATCCCAGACATATATAAGGAATATGTGAAATATTGTATGTACAAGATTACTCATTGCAATGAAAAATTTGGAAATATCCTAATGTCCACCAATATATATCTAGCTAAATAAATAGTGTATATCTATGTCATATATTTGTAGTTGGTTATTAAATACTGAATGCAGAAAGTCTCCATGTACTGAAATTGAGTGGTATCTGAGTTATATTAAATGAAAATAGTGTAACTAAGTGAAACATTATAGAACAGTGTTTGTTAAGTGTAAAGAGTGTGTATAGTATGTAATCTTTTGAGTAGGAAGGAATAAAATTTTATATATATATATATATTTGCTTGTATATGCATGAAGAAATTCTAGAATACTACTCAAGGACTCAATAATAGCTGTTACCTATAGAGTTAGAACTAGGGGCTGAGTTAGGAAGACATTTGGATGTAAACAACACTTTTCATTGTATAACATCTTATGTGTTTTTGAACCACAATAATGTCTTAGCTATTAAAAATTAAATTTAAAATATATAAATAAAAAACAATTTGTTATGAAGCTAATACTGGTTTGTGACTTTTTCATTTTTCTTAAGTTTATGCATTATCTGATATAGCTAATAAAATTTTGAAGGTCTTAGTTGAGTCTACATCTCACTCTACATCATTTCCTTTTTAATAAAATTGTAACATTTGCATAATCCTCAACATTTCTAACAGAAAATTACGTAAGAAAGACCAACCATAAAACTGATGACTTTTCAACAGCAAATGGTTTCATTTAAAATAGTTTGCCAAGAGTGTATCATTTCCTGACCGTTTGTTCTGATTGGTAGAGTTCATAGAATCAAAGAATTTTTTTAGAAAAAGACATTTTTAGAGCAGTTTTAGTTTTGCAGCAAAATTGAGCAAAAGGTACAGAGATTTTCCATATAACCCCTGTCCCCTACTTTCCTAGCCTCCCCCATAAATCAACTTGCCCTGCCAGGGTAACAAATTTGTTACAATTGGTGAACCTACATTGACGCATCATTATCACTCAAAGTCCATAGTATACGTTAGGGTTCAATCTTGGTGTTGTACATTGCATGAGCTGGACACATGTATAATGACATATATCAACCATTGTAGTGTTAAATTATATAATTACAGTTAAAGTGAACAGAGTAGTTGCACTGTTCTAAAAAATCCTCTGTGCCCTGCCTATTCATCTCTCCTTTCCTGACAACCACTAATCTTTTTTCTGTCTCCAGGGTATTGACTTTTCCAGGACGTCATATAGTTGGAATCATAAGTATGTATCCTTTCCAGATTGGTTGCTTTCACTTAGTAACGCACATTTAAGGTTCCTCCATATCATTCAATGGCATGAGAGCTTATTTCTTTTAGTGCTGAATAATATTCCATTGCCTGGATGTATCACAGTTTATTTATCCATTCACCTACTGAAGGACACCTTGTTGGCTTCCAAATTCTGGCAATTATGAATAAACCTGCTATAAACATCTGTGTTCAGGTTTTGTTTGGACATAAGTTTTCAAGTCCCTTGAGTAAACATCAAGGAGCACAATTGCTGAATCGTGCTCCTTAGTATCTAAACCTATATGAGAGTATGTTTAGTTTTCTAAGAAACTGCCAAATTTTCAAAGTGGCTGTACCATTTTACATTTCCACCAGCAATGATGGAGCGTCCTTGCTGCTTTACACCCTCACCAGCATTTGGTGTTGTAAGTGTTCTGAATTTTGGACACTTTAATAGGTGTATGGAGGTATTTCATCGTTTCAATTTGCATGATCAAAGTGTTTTTAATAATAAACAAAAATGCACTTAGAACACAAATACTGACAATAAGTATCAAAGGCAGTTAAATCAATAGTTATAAAAAGATTCTAGTGTTGTGACATGCTATTTAATACTTAATTGATCACTTCATAAGTGTATTAAATATAATAAACTCCCTCATATCTGTGTATTAAAAGTAATAAACACCATTTATCACTCACTCATCCCAAAGTCTTTCAGGAAGTTTGATTGGAAACAGTAAGAGGTAGTCAATTCCTCCTGCTCCCATCCCCACATGCATGGCCATCCAGACTGCACATTAAGCAGTTCTCCCACATTCCCCTTCTCTCATGAGTCAGCCAACCAATGGAGCCACTTCAGTTCCCATGTCATAGAGCTCTGTCAAAGATCAGAACCGGCCTTATCTCCTTCTGATAAAAATAAGAAATAACCCAAAGAAGACACTATTCCTTTTTGTTATTATATCTCTACACTTAATTAATTTAGAAAATAATATTCAGATAGGTAAAAAAAAAAAATACTTCTGAGGCAAAAATAAAGAAGGCTGTGAAGATTTAGCTATAGGCATTCAAGTTTCTATAACAATTGCAATACAAATAGTTTGTTTAGCCAAAGAATGCCTCTTCATGTTTCAAAAGCTGCCTGCAAAACAGCCCCAGGAACGCATTCGAGGACTAACTAGTCAGTGGCCATGGTAAGCACCACAAATGCAAAGGGAGTAGAAACACACACGTGCTTTTGATTCAGCTTAAATTTCAGCCTGAACTTGAGTAGCATCATTGCTGACACAATACATTAATAACAAGAGGAGAGTTTCCTGTTCTTCTTTTTACAAAGCTTTGTAACCTTAGTTTCTGGGTCTCTTTTTACAAAGCTTTGTAACCTTGGTTTCTGGGTCTCCTTGTTTCGGAAAAAAAAAAAAATCACTTCCTGATGACTTTTCTGCTGAAGAAAAATCTGACTAAAACATAATTAAGAAAATAAATACTCTTTACATAAAGATATGTGATACTTTTGTATTGTTTTTGCCTCATCTTAAAATCTGACCACACATTATTGTTTTTCTCTCTGTAAGTATGCACAAGAAAAAAAAAACTAAAACACACCGCTTTCTGGGTGCTGCTAATAGGTGTTCAGTATCACAAAGATCGAACAAACCACATAATTGTGACAATTACTATGGCAACTAACAAAATTTTCAAATCAAAATACCCACTCTCAAGGCCGCCCACACAGAGCTCTTAGAGCTAGCATCCACTTCCACTTCAATGTACAGTGTGCAAATTTGGAAGGCCCTGCCATCTTGTAGCCACAGCGAAGAAAACTGCCTACGTTAACTCTGCTACTTTATTTTCAGTTGACTGTTTCGTATGTCAGACAGCATCTCTTGCAGCACTCCATTCAAAAATGGAGACCAAAGAGTCGGCTGCCCAGTCTGTAGAAAACTGCACATAGAGCCTGAAGCAGACATGGTACTAAATTAGCAATACCATCCATATGTTTTCTCCTCTGGGCACTCAGAGTCACGAAAATAAGTTCTCCAAAAATAACTCTTCTATCACATAGTGTATCTTCTTTCCTCTCGTGAATCAGATCGTCATTTTAGTCTGTCTGATTTAATTTTCTAAAACCAACTCCCTCATATCCGAGAGAGCCTTTCCTCAAATAAATGCCACACAGGAAAGCTGATATGTAATAAAATTGTAAATGGATCTGTTTAAATTTGGTTGGAATGTTCTGTTTTGTTTTGAGAGACAACAGAACTTTAGGAATCTTTCAGCTCACCGTCATGCGCTGATGAGGAAAGCCTCAGGATAGAGATCAAGGCCTCTTGGAAAAAGCTGAAAAGATGGGGAGAGTGTAAAGAACAATCCACGTCTTGCCCACACACCCTCCTAATTGGGGAAAAAGAAGTCACTGGACAGAATCTTGCTCTGCTCAGCAAACATCACTGTGTCACTTTCTCTTCCTGCTTCTGCTTCGGCAGAAACAGGAACTCTTAAGGCAAGAAAGCCAGAGGAAGTGACCTGCATTTTCTTGGCAGGACAGGCATACAAGCAGATTTCTTCTGCTAGGACACATGAAGTTAGGTGAATCCACTATTGAGATGGAAATTGTTCTAACTGGCAGCAAAGACATCATTGTAATAATAACAATTAACAACCCGACACTCACTGGTGCTTACAATGTACCAGCCATTGTTAAAGGTGCTTTACAGAGACAAATTCATTTAATTCTTATGTTCAGTGTAGCCCCATCACGCCATTTTACAGATAAGAAAACTAAGGCACAGAGTGTTAAGCAACCAGTAAGGTATAGAGTGGAGCCAGTATTTAAATTCAAACAGCCTGTTACAGACTATTAAACCTGAGAAGATTTTAGGTGTCTGGAAAAGTGTACAATGTTTTATCTTGAAATTTGTTGGCTTTCAAAATCTGTACACACCACCCCCCCAAAAAAAAGTACAATGTGATGTTTGATGTTACCAGTGTTTAATGAGAAAGTATTTCTATATTTGGCAGAAAATGTAATTTGTGTATGCCTCAGACTTGGACATAAGAACTACCCACCCTCTACACCCCAACCAGCCTAATGCAGAGCACCTGTGTGGCTAGAGCTGCATTTTAAAAAGTGAGTAAGCCTAAAGTTGTTGAGAAAGGAGCATGCGGTAAACAATGGCAAAATACAATCAACTCGATTATTGTGAGTTATAACCGGGAGCACAGATCATTCAAACAGTTACTTGAGTCAGTAATTCCAACTTTCTGCCCATGAAAACTTTTTTGTATTCATTTTATTTTACTGCTGGAACAGATTACTACAAACTTTGTAGCAAAAAACAACACAAATTGAGTATCCTATTGTTCACTAGGTCAGAAGTCTAGCATGGGTCTCAGCAAGGGGCTGTAGGCTGCGTTTCTTTCTGAAGATTCTAGGGGAGAATTCATTTCCTGCTCATTTGGGTTATTTGCAGTTTACTTCTTTGTAGAGGTAGGCCTGAAGTCCCTGTCTTCTTGCTTCCTGTAAACTGAGGCTCATTCCCAGCTTCTAGAGGCTACCACTTTGCTTGGCAAGTAGACTTCTTCCTCCATCTTCAAATCCAGCAATGGCAGGTTGAGTCCCTCAAATCTCTCCACCTTCTCCTGTCTCATCTCTCTGACCCAACTGAGAAAGGCTCTTTCCTTTTAAGAGATCATGTGATTACACTGGTCCCAAACCATTAATCCAAGATACTCTCCTGATCTCCAAGTCTACTCCTTTAATCACTGTACACCTGCAAAGTTCCTTTGCCATGTAAGGTGACATGTTCACAGTCCTACACAGTTCCATATACTTATGTCTCCAGAGATTAAGACATGCACATCTTTGGGGTATCATTATTCTGACTCCACACTTGGGAATAAGAAGCCAGTTCAAAGATTTTCTTTGTTTCTCTTTTTCTCTTTAGCAGCTTTATGGAGGTATAATTGATTGAAAGTTGATCTTTGAATAATATGGATTTGAACTGCAAGGATCAACTTAAATGTGAATTTCTTCCTCCTCTGCCACCCCTGAGACAGCAAGACCAGCCCCTCCTCTTTCTCCTCCTCTTCAGCCTACACAGCCTGACGACAAGAATGAAAACCTTTATGATGAGCCACTTCTACTTAATCAAGAGTAAATAGACCAGACGCAGTGGTTCATGCCTGTAATCCCAGCACTTTGGGAGGCTGAGGTGGGCGGATCACTTGAGGTCGGGAGTTCAAGACCAGCCTGGCCAACTTGGTGGAACTCTGACTCAACTAAAAATACAAAAATTAGCCGGACGTGGTGATGGGCGCCTGTAATATGAAATTACAAAAATACAAAAATTAGCCAGGCGTGGTGGTGGGTGCCTGTAATCATAGCTACTAGGGAGGCTACGCAGAAGAATTGCTTAAACCCAGGAGATGGAGGTTGCAGTGAGCCAAGATCGCACCACTGCCCTCCAGCCTGAGCTACAGAGCAAGACGACTCGGTCTGAAAATAATAATAATAATAATTTTTTAAAAGGAGTAAATATATTTTCTCTTCCTTATGATTTTCTTAATAATATTTTCTTTTATCTAATTCACTTCAATGTGATAGTACAGTATATGATACCTGTAACATACAAAATACGTGTTAATAGACTTGACATTATTTGTAAGGCTCCCAGTCAACAGCAGGCTGTTAGTAGTCATGCTTTTAGAGAGTTACAAGTTGTATACAGATTTTTGACTGCACAGTGGGTCAGCACCCCTAACCCTTGAGTTGTTCAAGGGTAAACTGCACATTAAACTACATATCTTTTTTAAATGTATCATTTTAAGAGTTATGACATATATACAGAGTATACACCCGTAAAGCTATCAGCTCAGTCAGAGTAATGAATATACATCACCTCTAAAAGTTTCTTCATGCCTCTTGGTAATCTGTCCCTCCCTTCCTCACCCCATCCCCCGGCAACAGCTAGTTTCCTTTCTTCATTATAGATGATTATACATTTTCTGGAGTTTCAAATAAATGGAAATATGCAATACATACTCTCTTTTTGTTTATTTGTTTAGGTCTGGTTTCTTTTGCTCAACATAATTATTTTAAGATTCAGCCATATCATGGCATGAATCAATAATGCTATACAACCCAGTTATTCTATTTCTAGGATACTACTCTCTTTTTGTTTCTGTCTGGAACAATGTGTTAGGAAGGGAGAAGAGACTAAGAACGACTATCGCTTTTCTGACCTCCTATTGCAGCCAAAAGTCCCAGAGACAAATACAAACCCCCAGAGAACTTAGACATTTGAAATCCATGACACTCAGACAACGCCTTTTTTTGTTATTATTTTTATACTTTAAGTTCTAGGGTACACATGCACAATGTGCAGGTTTGTTACATATGTATACATGTGCCATGTTGCTGTGCTGCACCCATTAACTCGTCATTTACATTAGGTATATCTCCTAGTGCTATCCCTCCTCCCTCCCCCGACCGCATGACAGGCCCTGGTGTGTGGTGTTCCCCACCCTGTGTCCAAGTATTCTCATTGTTCAATTCCCACCTATGAGTGAGAACATGTAGTGTTTAGTTTTCTGTCCTTGCAATAGTTTGCTCAGAATGATGATTTCCAGCTTCATCCATGTCCCTACAAAGGACATGAACTCATCCTTTTTTATGGCTGCATAGTATTCCATGGTATATATGTGCCACATTTTCTTAATCCAGTCTATCATTGATGGACATTTGGGTTACACTCAGACAATGTCTTATTACATCAGTTGGGTTTTGCTGTGTAAGAAACTACACCCATAACTGAGTGTCTTAAAATAATAGTCATTGTTCTGTGAATCAATAATTTGGGCTGGACTTTGCTGGGCAGTTCTGCTAGAATTGGCCAGGCTCACCCATGCAGCTGCAGTCAGTGAGCAGATCAGCTAGGGAGTGATTCAACATCTCACTCAATGTTTGGTGGCTGGTACTGTCAGTTGTTGTTGGCTGCCAGCAGAGTGACAGAGATGACTGGTCACAGGTCTCCAGCAAATTACTCCAGGTTTATATTTACCTGGTTGCAGTCACAAGGCTCCCAAAAGCAGCAAGAGTGGGCAAGCCCCAATACACAATCACATTTCAAGTTTCTGTTTGTATCGCATTTGCTAATGGCCCATTGATCACAATAAAGTCACATCACCAAGCCCAGTTCAAAGGGTGAGGAAATAGACTCCACCTCTTGATGGGACTAGCTGCAAAGAAATGTTGCAAAGGGACAGGCAAACAGGTAGAAGATTTTGTAACCACGTCTGCAGTCTGGCACATTTTTCTCTCTTCTTCCTTCATTAGCTTCACTTTTTCACTACCTATTCATGCCTCAAGCCACACCTCTGATCCAATTTCTTTACCCATCACTCAACAGAATCTATTCTATTCTCTCCTAAATTACTAATGACCTCCTTGTTTCTGGCTAAGTCCAGGGGACCATTTCTCTCATCGTCTCATTTGGAGTCTCAGTATCACTTGACACTATCTTCTCCACTGACTTTGATAGTACTACTCTTTTCCTTCTTTTCCTCTTAGCTATTTGTTCACAGTCTCCTGCATAGAAAAAGTGGGTAGCAGGGTGCCTAGCACAAAATATGCATTTAAAATTGATTTGTTGAATAAATGATTAAGTGAATAAATTAGTGAACAAATTAAATGGGATTACGTTCTACCCACTGATTAAATGTTGGAGTTTGTAAAGCTTCAGTTACTACCTATGTGCTAACAACTTCCAATTACATGTCTCCAGCTCAAATCTCTCTTCTGCACTCAGGCATGTGTATGCAACCTCTGAATAGACTCTTCCCACTGACACTTCAAACTCAATGTATCTGAATCTGATCTCACTAATCTCACTTCCAGACCTCCTTTTCTTTCAAATTCTTTCACAATCTGCACAGTCATCAAAGCCAAAAATTTGAGTGTCATCCTAGGCTCCTTTCTATGTGTCACCAAGTCTTACTGCTTTATCATTTTGTTTTGTTTTATTTTGAGACAGGGTTTCACACTGTCATCTAGATTGGAGTACAGTGGTATGGTCGTAGCCCACTGCAGCCTCTACCTTGTGGGCTCAAGCAATTCTCCTACCTCAGGCTCCTGAGTAGCTGAGACTACAGGCATGAGCCACCACAACCAGCTAATTTTTAAATTTTTATCTTGGAAGGACGAGATCTCACTATTTTGCTCAGGCTGGTCTCAAACTCCTTCTGCCTTGGCCTCCCAAAGTGCTAGGCTTTAATTTTTTTTTTTTTTTTAAATTTGCTGCCTTCTCTCCAACCACATTGTTTCTACTCCTCTTGTTTAAATCCTCATTATTCCGCACCTAGATGCCTACAACCTCCACCTAACTCAGTGCAAAATCTGAAAAGGCAGGAATCATCAGAGTTGCTTGTTCAAAACATAGATTACCCAACCTGCTCCAAATCTTCTGAGTCAGCATCGACTGTAAAGGGGTCTGGGGATCTGCATATTTTAAAAGCACCCCAGATGAGTCTTGTTATCAGGCAATTTCGGGAAACACTGTCCTTATTTGCCTCCCTGCCTCCAAGAGTTGCCTGCCATCATGCACTCCACTCTCCACACTGTTGCCAGACTGACCTGTTTAAAATGCAAATCTAATCTTTTCACTTCTTTGCTTAAAATATTTCCAGAGTTCTTCATGGTGTCTAGGAAAATAACCACATACCTTACCAAAGCCTTCAAGTCTCTCAGGCCTTATCTTTTGATGCTCCTCAGTCATGGACCCTGCGTTCTATTCTGTACTGTCTTCTAAATGCAGCATGCATGTCATTTCAAGCTATTGCACCAGTCGTACCTGCTACCCAAGACACTCGCCATCCTCCCCCTGTATTTATTCATCACACACTTATGTAACACTTAAGCAAGACACACTGTTTCAAGTACTTTGGAAATATCAATTCATTTATTCATCCTTACAAACCTGGGATAGGTCAGTGGTAGGTACTATCGTTATCCCCACTCATGGAGAAATTGAGGAATCTGAGGTTGAAGAATTGAGAAATTGACATTGAAATTGAAGAACTGAGAAACTGAGTTTAGGAACCTTGCCTGGAGTCATGCATAGTTACTGGAAAAAACAAGACTTGAGCCCAGACAGGCAGGCTGTAGAATCCATGCATTTAGCAACCATGTTCTCATGCCTCTCCTTCATCTGGCTAAACCCATTCTTTTTCAAATCTCAGCTCATGAATTAATACTTCCCAGAAGCCTTCTTCGATTTCCCAGTCTGAATTGGCATTTTGAATGGGCTTATTTTTATCATGGCACTTACAGTACTGTACAGTAAAAAAAAAAAAAAAGTTCATTTTCTTCCCTGACAAACTAGCTACATTTCTTTATTTTTTATTTTTTATTTTTTATTTTTTCGAGATAGAGTTTCACTCTTGTCACCCAGGCTGGTGTGCAATGGTGAGATCTCAGCTCACTGCAACCTCCACCTCCTGGGTTCAAGCAATTCTCCTGCCTCAGCCTCCTGAGTAGCTAGGATTACAGGTGCCCACCACCATGCACAGCTAATTTTTGTATTTTTAGTAGAGATGGGGTTTCACCATGTTGGCCAGGCTGGTCTGTCTTGAACTCCTGACCTCAGGTGATCCACCCGCCTCGGCCTTCCAAAGTGCTGGGATTATAGGCACGAGCCACGGCACCCGGGCTAAACTAAGTCTCTTAACAGAGGGAGAGACATTTTTTGTGTCTCCAAAGCCTAGCCCAATGCCCAGCATGAATAAGTAACTAAGTATGTGTTGAATTTTTTTTAAAGAATGAATAAATGCATAAGTGAATGAATGTGTACATGAATTTACAAGCAAGCAGCAAGGGACATCAATAACAAACAGTCTGAACAGTCTGCCGCTGAATCACCAAGTCACCTGTATACAATTTTATGAGGCATTTCAATTTTTGGCATAGGAGATGGCCTATCTTGTACCAAAAATAAACTTTGGAGTCTTTCTACAAATTTGACAGATTTTCATGGGAATTCAGATTAAATGCATTTATTTGTTTAATCTACTCAGTAGGTTTCTTTTATTTTTCTGTGTCAAGCATGAAAGTTAAAACTATTCCTAGACCTTTCATCTTAGCTCGGCTTTCCCCTTAATTTCTTTGCTCCAGAATGTTGAACAAAACAGGTCCCTTTTTGTGGTTGGAAAGTTTGGCTTTACATAGAACCTTTCAACACACAACTGTCAGCACCTGATTATGGGCCATTTTTTAGGCTATGACTTTCACTTCCTTCCTTAAATAGGTCTTTCAGATGAATCATCTTTAACCACTCTGTGATTACGCAGGGATCAGATACACAGTATAGAAATGAACAGGATACACTGAAGTTCCCTTCTATCTTGTATCATTTTGTGCTCGGATTTGGAGGGTTTCATGTTTTATGCAATAAAAATGTGACTGACTACTGTGTGCTGGCTTTTGTTCCAGCCGTCAGTCCGTTAGCACTTCCAACTAGAGTGGGAAGAAGCAGAGAACTGGATAAAGCTCACGTCCACCAGTTTTGAGCTGTTTAGCATTCCTAGTTTGGAGACATACTTGGTGGGAACAGACTTGGATGAGACTTATTTGTCCAACTCTTTTTCTATACCCCATGTAATTATTAAACTGTATGCGTGTACATGTGTGTGTAAGTAGTCAAACAGCATAGTTGCAGAGCCCCTTACCTACTCAAAAATTCCTCCCTCAACCCATAACTTATGAACACTTCATCAAATTCATTCCTACAATACACATGCTGATGGTCATAGCTATTTACTTATTAGATCAATTTTAGAAAATATTATATTTGGGTAAATAATCTCTTTAATGGTGGTTTATTGTGTCACGTGTATATGTGGTCTTGAATGTTAATATGAAAGAACCCACTTTTTTTCCTATGAGATAAGAAAAATCAAAGTACCAAAACCTACAATGCTGAAATGTACTAGAATGGATTAAGGAAAGAAGAAATTTGCAAAAGGGATTCTTGTCTTTTATCTCCCATATGAATGACATCCTAAATATATATGATGCTGACCTACATTTCTACAGTTGAAGGCTATTTCCTGAGTGAAATCAGCTACAATGAAATGTGCAGTAACAGACATACAGAAAGGAATAGGCAACAGAACTCAAATTGAAGAATTAAATGGGCAAGAGATGAACGGAATAAAGTGCAGAACCTCAGATTTGGTAGACTTTAAAAAAGACTTTTACCTCTTAAGGACAGAAAAACTACTCCTGCAAGAGTTTTTCCAAGTCTGCAAAACAAGATTCTGGCTTTGTGCAGCTTCTTCCTCTCCTCTGTCTTCTGAGAAGAGAAGACATGTTAAAAGAAAGCAATGCTTTTGGCATCGGTGATGGAGAATTGTCAGAGAACCAACAGAAAGAAGCAATGCCTGCAAGGTGGTAGGAAGAAGAAAAAGACTTCACAGGAGAGGGCGGGCAGAGGAAAGTAAAAACAGCCCAAGCTGGAGGCAGAGGAAATGGCTCAGGGGAGAAGCTGGGAGTGAGAATAGCTGTGGGGTGTGAAGGCAGCTTGTAGGAAAAAGAAAAGAAAATTTTTGAGGAAAATCTCTGAGAGCTATGTGTCCCTGATATGGTTTAGATGTTTGTCTTCTCATTTCAAAATGTGATCCCCAATATTGAAGGTGGGGCCTGGTGGGAGGTGTTTGGATCATGGGAGCAGATCTCTCATGAATGGTTTAGCACTATCCCCTTGGTGATGAGTGTGTTCTTGATCTGGTAGTTCATGTGAAACATGTTTGCTTACAAGAGTGTACCACCTACCCACCTCTCTCTTGCTCCTGCTCTCATCATATGTGTGCTGACTCCCCTTCCCTTTCACCACAACTGTGAGCTTTCTGAGGTTCTAGCCAGAAGCAGATGCTAGGGCCATGTTTGTACAGCCTGCAGGACCAAGAGCCAACTAAACCTCTTCTTTATAAATTACCCAGCTTCAGGTATTTCTTTACAGCAATGCAAAAAAAATGCACTAATACAATCCCCTTCATGATATGTGAGAAATACAAGTAAAGTATTTGAGATTTGCTGAAATTATTATTGGCAGCTGAGTTCCTTTGAATGTGACACTGCCTTGGATCAGAACTACATGGCTCATCCCTTTATTAATATTACACATCTTTTGGAAAGGGAAGACAGTGAAATATTAGGAAAACCATCTTCACCATATCCTAGTAGGATTTTAGGCCTCTGGAGGACTTGGTAGAAGTCCTTGGAGTCTTTACATTAACTCATTCTATACTCAGAGCGCATTGTTCCTCCTCCTTTTCCCATTTTCATTTACTGTTGTGTCCTTGTTGGTATACAAACAACTTGCTAGTCTAAGGTTCTTGATGCCAATAACTGTGGTCTTTTTTTATCATTGTATTCCATGTTATATCCAGCAGAACACCAGGCACATGGTTAGATATTCAATTAATTGAAAAATCAACCCATTGTAGGATAAACATAAAGTTGTGCTAAATAAAGCAAGTCAAAATGCAATAAGGGGTCCATTTTCAGAGGCCAAGGCAGGCGGATCACTTGAGGTCAGGAGTTCAAGATCAGCCTGGCCAATATGCTGAAACCCCACTTTTACTAAAGATACAAAAATTAGCCAGGCATGGTGGCTCATGTCTGTAATCCTAGCTACTCAGGAGGCTGAGGCAGGAGAATTGCTTGAACCCAGGAGGCAGAGGTTGCAATGAGCTGAGACACCGCCACTGCACTCCAGCTTGGGTGACATAGCAAGACTCAAAAAAAATTAAAATTAAAATTTAAAAAATTTTAAAAATAAAATAAAAATTCAATGAGAGAAAGCCCAGTAGATTTGTTTTTGTTGCTGGCATTCCCATAATTATCATTTCATTATTGATCTGATCAAATATCCTGGTTCAACAATATACTTAGAATCTAAGAACTACAACTTTCCTTGTTTATCTTACCAAAATGTCTTCATTGCGGCAATATATTTACAACTCAATGACTATTACTATACTTTCACACTTCAGAAAATATCACTAATTTAAGACACTCTTCTGCTAGTAGCAGTTATATAAGTAGCATTAATAATGCATGCATTTTCCAATCTTCTTGTCTAAAAATTAACTATCAAATAGGCCAATTTTAATTCTCTCTATTTTATAAAGATACACATGAGATCATAGCTACAGCTTTCACACTCATTGTTTCAACTGTCTGGAAATCCTTGTTGTCTCATTATCTCTTATCCATCTACATCTAATACTAACATAATGAAACACACCAAGCCATCTCTGAACCCAAAATAGCAATGTGCTGTGTGTGGTATATAACACTAAGATTTAATGGCTTGGTAGGAGCACCTATTGAGAATCTGGATGGAAGGCACTGTGTACTAGTAACTGTAGGGAGTTAAAAAGGAATCAGAGGCCCAGCGCAGTGGCTCACACCTGTAATCCTAGCACTTTGAGAGGCTGAGGAGGGTGGGTCACTTGAGGCCAGGAGTTTGAGACCAGCCTGGACAACATAGTGAAACCTCGTTTCTACTAAAAATACAAAAAAAAAAAAATAGCTGGGCATGGTGGCATATGCCTATAATCCCAGCTACTTGGGAGGCTGAGGCAGGAGAATCGCTGGAACCCGGGAGGCAGAGGTTGCAGTGAGCCCAGATCATGCCACTGCACTCCAACCTGGGAGATCACGACAGTCTCAAAAATAAAAACAACAAAAAAGGGATAAGAGCATTTTACTCTGACAACAGGGAACTTACATACAATATGCATAAAATGTCACTGTGACATGAAATAACAAACGTTAAAGAATGCATGTACACAAGTATTTCTGTCACACATTCCCAAACTTACATTGTAAATTGTGTGGTTGCTCTCTACACGTGCACACGTTACCAGATAGACTTATTTGTGACCAAGTAGAAGAATCAAGGCGAGAAGACAAAGCTGGAATAGGTAGCGCTTACTAGGCTGTGTGACCTATGACAAATCGTATGCCCTCAACTGAGCCATTATTTCTTCTGCGGAAAGGAGTCCATCTTCGTCTCAGGTAGGTTATAAAGAGTAAATGAGGTAACAGAAATGTGCCTAGCACAGAGCGTTTCATTACTCATCCTCTTTCTATATTGCATTTTACTTTGATTTCTGACTGTCAATCTATACTTCCTTAGTAGTTCTGCTTCTTAGACACCAAGATTTAACAAAACCAAAACATATTTCTGATTACTATATACCAAGCAGCTCTATATATTGTTTATAAAAACATGAAACCATACACACAAGTAATAAGAAAGTAGCTTAAATACATAACACTAATGAGAGCTGTCCATATGTACATATAAATGCTTAGTATTTAAAGATACAAAGGGCAACAAATAGAAAGGAGAGGAGGTTTCTGGGAAGATCACAGAATTAGAAGATGTAACTTGAAAAGGTATTAGAAATAAGGGGTCATTAAGCAAAAATTTCACAATATTTATGTTTTTAATTATGATGTAATGTACACTTTAGAAAATTTGGAAAGCATAGAAACATGAAAAAAAAATATGTAATACAATTCATAAACTTGTACCAGATATAAACTCTGTTAACATTTGGTGTTTTCTTTGTGATATTTTTGTTTGTATATATTATCTATTTTTTTTACCTACTTAGAATTATACTATATATATGGTTTGCATTTTGCTTTTCAGTTGTATAGTAAGGATTTTCCACACTATTAAACATTTTCTGGAACCATGATGTTTAATGGTTGCCTTTTATCCATAAGATACACTCTGAATTTAACCACCGATCTATTATGAGTCTTTTATGTCATCCCAACATTTTTACTTTGAGCAGAATTTTAGATGATGGGAAAAATGTATTTTAGTTAAAAATAACATTTTAACCAACATGATATAAACCTTGCATACTAGACAATGATGAGAAAGAGATGGAAGGGAACAGCTCAGAATAGAAAGCCAACATGGAATTATGTTATCTTTAATATACTGTCAGATAGTATAACAATGCAACTGTATTTCTAAGTAAGTCAAAACCATCTTTAAAAAGTGAGAGAGAATTTACTTACACCAAGGAATAGATGGGAATTAAACAGTGAAGAAGGCTATGTTCTTCCCCAAACTGGTGAATCTGTGACATGAATTGGCTTTTGCTGTCATACCTGGTCTCTGGAAAGTATCCTTTGTGATAACAAGATGCCATATTTAATCAACATCAGGTAGCAGGATGACATCTGGGTAATAAAGCAGATATAGAGCCCATCTCATGAGCAGGTTGATCTCAAGCAATCTCTGGCATAGCCTTCAAAGAGCGGAAGGAGGGTAGGCAGAAGGGAGAAGGCCTGAAGGGAAGATTCTTACATTCAAAGCCATATAATCCGATCTAACCAAGCATTTTCTAGTGGCCTCCTTCTCCAGCAGCCCCCCTGAGCACAAACTCGACACACTGTAGGCTGGCATACACTGTCAGTTCTTGGATTTAGCTGTTACAACAGCATAACGACATGTCAAAGAATAAATTCAACGTTCTTGATTGTCATCCCTCTATCCCTCTTTTGCAAAACACTTAGTCCTTTCTTATGTCCCATGTCATTCTGATGTCAGACCCTCTTCCTTTGTTGTAGCAAACCTTGAGCAGTTAAAGGTTAAAATTACTGTCTGTGTAGTTATGAAATGAAGGATTGTTAACCAGCACCAGGAAAACTCTGGCAGAAAATGAACTAAGGGAGAAGGAACCAGATTGTAGGAATATGGTGAACAGAAAGCCTGGAGACAGAGATAAACAAAAGCCAACAGAAAGAAGAAAATGGGAAGAAAAAGCCAAAAAATCAGAAACCAGAGAGATCAGATCAGAATAAGGCATCAGGGTAGAAAGAAGTCAACACTCAGTCAACACTGGAAGACCAGGAACCATTGCAGAGTTTCAAAGACAAACAGTGCCTTAAAACTGAAGTTAGGACTGCCTCAAATGGGAGGACTTTATTTGCTGCTTGTAATAAATCAAAATCCACAGATTGGCATCCTGGACACAGAACCAAGAGGTTAAGATGACTGCATTGGGTTTAGTAAACTAGCACCCCATTCAATCCCCCTGAAACTCAGCAAGTTGTCTAGCTTTGCAATTAGGGTCCTTTTCTCTCAGCTTCTCTACTTTCTGTTTTCCAGCCTCATAGCAAGTCAGACTCCTTTTTGATTACCAGCTTCAGCTTAAGCTACATTGCTCCACAGAATCCTTTGATTTCTGGTTAAAATTACTGTCTGTTGTAGCTACCTCCTTCACCCATGCAGGAGACACCTTGCTCCTTTTTGTTAGGAAGGAATTGTGTGCAGGACTGGGAAAAGATCTATATGTCCTCAGCTCATTGTAAATGAAGACAGATGTCCCTTTTCTTTCATTCTCAGAGTTGGAAGCTATGGGATGAGTTTGAGCCGCTCAGGACTCTTCCTTCTATTTCTCTTGGAATTGATGGAGAGGGGAATACCGGAAACAATAAGGAGAAACACATACTCCAACGGACATCCAAAAGCACAGAAATGCTCCAAGAAATGCTCCTTTCCCTGGGTAGGATTACACAGTTCTGTATTAGTCTGCAGGCCCACATGCAAGGTGTCAGCTTTGCTGAGCTTCACCTCCCTCCATAACACTTCCCAGATACTCAGTACCTGTTTATTTTTTATCTAGTGTTTTATTTATAACAAAAAGCACTTTTGCTCTCTTCTTGTTCTCCAGGCATATATAGCTAAAGCTTTCCTCTTCATACCATATTTTTATTTAAAAATTTATCATTTTGTGCATTGACAATAGATGTTTACATGTGAAAGGCAACCTCAAGGCAATTCCAGTGTATATTTAAGGCTCTTAAGGGTAAGTATTCACAATTTAGCATGAATAATAATGTAATGCATATTTACTGAGCCCTTGCTAGATGCCAGATGCTTTGCTAAGTGCTCTACAAATATTATATAACTCATTATTTCCAATATATTCAACATAGCATTGATTCCTTCCAATACAGCACTTATTCCCATTTTACAGATGAGAAAACTGAGGACAATACAAATAGTACATGATGGAGTCAGGACTCAAATCCAAACCAACGACTCCAACATCCATGCTCTTGCCGTCATTCTGTATGTTTCTTGCCCTGGATAATTCTAGCATTCGTTTGACAGGGAGGGTGGCACTTGTCAACATCCTGCAACGAGGACATACAGCCACCATACAACATGAGAGTTCAGTCACAAAACAATTTAGCTGGTGTAAAATGGTTGCGTGTAAGGCTAGCTAGGCTAAGTTTTCATCCTGGACACCTTTTTAGGTAGGAATAGAAAAGAAAAACTGTAAAATCATCCCTCAACTGCCATTCTGGGAAGTAAAATGGTGTTTTGAGTGGTCATTCAACAGCTTCCAAAGCCCTTATCAGAGGAATTGAAGGTATTGTTTCTATCAAAGAGTCCCTTTCATTTCACTGCCCTCTCTCAAGATGGGCCATCCCACTGCTTATCAACAAAATTAAAGCTAAGCACTTTGACTGGACCTCAGGACTCTGCAAGCTCCTTCCACAGTCTTTTTATTTCAATTATCTCATTGATTGATTGATGATTGATTCATTGATATTTAATTGACAAAATTGTATAAACTTATGGGATGTAGTGTGGTGTTTTGATATATGCATACGTTGTGTAATGATTACAACAAGCTATTCACATATCTATCACCTCACATCCTTACCTTTTGTCTTGCAGTGAGAACATTTAAAATCTGCTCTCTTAGCAATGTTCAAGTATATAGTACACTTTTAACTACAGTCACCGTGCTCTACAATAGATTTTCAGAATTTATTCCTCCTGCCTAACTGAACCTTTGCTCCCAGTCTTCATAGCCATCTGCTCTAGTTCTGAGTTCTTACGGCTGCTGGGGTGCCTGCTGTCCCCTACCCGCAGCTTGTCTCCCGCCTGTGCCCTACCTCTGGCTGCAAGGACTCAGACTCATCACTCCTCTCCCCGTGCCTCCCTTATCAGTCATTCACTCAGCACTCTCTTCACTCGCACTCACTTCATCAGCAGACTACTTTGTAACCGTTCTAAAGCCCATTTTAGATTTATGGATGGTGTGTGTCCCCAGCCAGAAAGCACGGACTGTGAGGATGAGTTTCAATTTTTCAGATAATGAGGGAGTTAACTTCATGAACAATGAATTCAGGAAACATAGATTGTGCAGTGCCTGGCACAAGTAAGTGTCCATATATTATAATTTTCATACTAATATTAACAGGTCTTATTTTTAGTGTGTTTCTTCATAGAACTATGTTCAAGGCACAGTGGGCCTTGGATACTTGTTTTAAAGATATTGGAGTCTCACAACTCTGGTACCATGTGCAAGGTTAAGACAAGAGGCCAGAGAAGGCTCGTTCACTTTAGAGCAGTGATTCCCAATGGGGACAAATGTCCAGAAACTTTTCTGGTTGTCACAATGTAGGAAATGAAGATATTATTGGCATCTAGTGGATAAAGGTTGGGGAAGCTACTATATATCCTAAAATGAGCACCAGAGCACCTCCCCACCAACAACAGATAACGATCCATCCCAAATTGTCAATAGTGACAACGTTAAGAAACCCTGGTTCAGAAAAAACAAAGCCATTCTAAAGTCAAATTGCTAGCTAACATTTCCCGATGTTTTCAGGGGTTGTTCATTGTACAATGTGCAGAATATAGATTTTTTTTTTTAAGATTAAGAATGCCACCATTTTCAATCACAGTCTTTCAGTCATTTTAACTAAATACAGTGTGCTACAACATGTTTCTTCTCCACTTTCAAAATGGCTATCAGCTTTTAAAATGATTTTTTAACTTTTCCATGTGTGTATGCAATATAAATTAGTTTCCAAATTGTTAAGTGAAATCTTTGAATTGGAAGAGATCTTAGGGATTATTTGGCCTAACCCTCTTATTTTACATGTGAAGAAACTGAGGCCCAACATGGTCAGGAGACGTCTTAGTAGAAGAGGCAGGACTGGATCCTAAGTGTCCTGATCCACATCCTAGGGCTTATCCAGTATCACATGATGCAACCACTACTTAAGTGAAGGGGATAGATTCTTCTTTGGGAGATTATTTCTTTCTATTGACATATTTTAGCCTTTCTGGATTAACTGTGCTCCGTAACTAGGTTCACTAATCATACATTAGAAAATAATTGCTATAGTCATATATGATGAAATATTTGTCCCCTGGGGAGACAAGATCCAGAACAAAAATTCCTTTTGGAAGTGAAAATTCTAAAGCCATCTGGCATTTTTTGCTTCTAAGCTCATTTAGGTAATACATTTCAGAATACTTTCATGATTGCTTCAAAGAATCATGTTTTAGTCTTTATCTTTGTTAGATATTAGTTAACTTTTTTGGTAGATTGTTACTACAAACATTTAAATGAGGAATCACACTGAAAATCTTTGAAGAACAATCTTAGTATTTTTGTCCTGTGCAATAACTTTGGTTTTCACTTCATTGACAAGGGAATTACTTGACTGGGGAAGCTAACTAACTTATTTGTAATCATGCAGCACATTTGTGGTAAAGAAAAGATTAGAGACTACTCAGGTTTTTTGTTTGTTTGTTTTGGTTTGATTTTTGTTTTATTTTACAAAAAAAAAAAAATTTCCTCAAAATCATGAATTACTTGAAATTCCCAGTTTGTTGTTCAGGCTACATCACATGTGAGGGAGAGTCACTTCTGAGCTCTGTAACAAATGTGGAAAAAAAGAGTAATAAAAACTGATTTCATTATTTCTTAATATATTGAGCTCAGTTTGTTGAAATATTTATAATGTGAGGGTTCCAGATCAATTTGCACTTTTGCCTCTCACCATTCAACTTTGAATTTGTGCCATTTACCCTAAAGAACTTTCGGTGGAAATGCATGGAGCTATCTGCTTGAATCGAACCCTTCAACTCAAGGAATAATTCAAAACAATGCTCCACTGATCAAGAAAAATGTCACTAGTTCCTATTTTGATTAAAAATAAGGAACAGAAAGGAGTTTGGGCAGACTAGAGCTTCTTGCAATGACTTTCTTCAGATTTATAACAGAAGGAGGAAGTTACTTTCCAGAAGTTGTGTTTGAAGTAGAAAGAAATGTGTTGCTGGCACACAAATACCAGATAGGCTGACAGCATTATTAGAGGTAGGAATCATGTGCAGAATAAATAGCCACTAAATGTATTGACAACTTTGAGTGACAGATAAAGAATAAAAATGAACAATTTCCCTGATAACATGTCAGGGAACAAATGCCTCTCTCTTTCAGCAGAAAAAGATATATATGGTTGCAAATTCAAACGGTCTTCCATCTGGTGAACTTCTTATACCCTTGCAGAGCTATAATTTTGGCCCAAAATGGAACAATCCCTTTGTAGAAATTGTTACCTCTTCACTTCATTGAAGGTTTACAACAGCTTATTCAGACTGTTTCTGTCCAGTTTTAACAATGTGTTTTATACTAACACTGTCCTGTCTACTGCATAATAAAATCCAAGAATAGGTCAGACATTCTGTTTTCTACAGGCCAAAGATCATCATAAGTTCAGATGTACTACTCAAAACAAATTAGCATGAGTTTTTGCACCAAAAATATGTTGCATTTTAGAAGCTCTCTCTTTACACAATAATAAGATAATAAACTTTTTATCAGTTTAATTTTGTCAAAAAATAACTCGAGACTTTGTGAGAAAAAAACTTTAAGATTATATAATACATGTCTGTACCAACAAAATCTTGGCTTTGCTAACAAAATGAACGCAAATGAATATTAGTTAAACTTCCCAGAAATGAAAACATTTAAATTTAAATAAGATTCAGATCATTCCATATTATTCAAACTTTCCAAAATTTCTACAGTGGATCAAAGAGCAGAAAAGAACATAATGAGCCTCTACCTCTGGCTATTATGTATGCAGGTTCCCTGGGTAATGGAAATTCCATGGTGACAGCCTTTCATCATGAAGATGAATCTTTCTGGAGAGACATTTTCATAAAGGTTCAACTGCACTTAGGACAGAAATAATAATTAGACAATATGATCTGAAGGAATCACTTCTAATTATCCTACATCATCTTGAAAAACTTATATCCAGCATCAGACCAATCATTTTGTTTCAGCTAAGGAGAATGATGCCTGTTTATGTGGCACAAGAATCTCTGGGCCCCAAACAATAAAGAAAGCTGAACAATATTACGATGTTAATCACTCCAGTTCTGAGAATTCCCTAGCTATAATCAATGCAGTTTGAATAAATAGATCTCAAGGGAACTTTTCGATTTTAAAAAATAATTGCTTATGACTATGTTTACACGTACGATTATTGAGAGGATTCTCACTTCTGCCCAGAAATTCCAAGAAATAAGTTGAAACATGACTTTCACATGCTATAACATTCCACCATTTCTGCATTGAGGTTTCATATTATGCTTCATGGCAATTGTTGCTTCCACTTAGTGAAATGATAAGAAAGTCACTTTGCCCAAATTTCAGTTTTGATCTTTGCATAACGGCAAAATTTCTTTTTGAAAAATGGTAGATGGATGGAGCTGGAGGTTATTGTCCTTAGCACTAACACAGGAACAAAAAAACAAATATCACGTTATTGCTTATAAGTGGAAGCTAAGTGATAAGAACTTATGAACACAAAGAAAGAAACAATAGACACTGGGATCTACTTGAGGGTGGAGGGTGGGAGGAGGGAGAGGAGCAGAAAAGATAACTATTGGGTATTGAGCTTAATACCTGGGTGATGAAAAAATCTATAAACGAAACCCCCAGGGCACATGTTTATCTCTGTAACAAACTTTCACATGTACCCCCCAAACCTGAAACAAAAATTTAAAAAAACAGATAATAGTTTAAAAGGAAAAATGATAAATGATAAAAAAAATGGATGGTTTTTGTTTTATGTTTCATACTCAAGTTAAAACTATACCATTTATAAGGCAAAGCCTCAGCCAAGAATTCACCTCCTAATCATCAGAACTTCCCCTTACCTTCTCACCTCCTCACCTCCTCAGCTACAGTGATTTCTCTTTGATCCCAGCTCCCACTTATTTCTATATGCTTGGCAGCTGACATGACAGGTCATCATCTGATTCACTTTGAGGCTCATGCACAGCACCTAGATCATGATGTTTTTAATTCTAATGATAACCATGGATGTAAATTATTGAGCACTTACCATGTGTTCAGCACTGTGATAGGTGCTTTATAGTCATCATTTCATTTCATTCTCATCACAATCCTATGAAATATTGCTATTCCCTTTAACATATGAGCAAAGGTTTAGAAAGGTTAAAGGAACATGCAGGTAGAAGTGGTAGAACCTGAATTCAAATCCAGACTTGTTCATTATTGTAAGAGGAAGAATGAACCACTCTATTCCTTCCTCACAGTAGAATCTGAGAACAAGGGACATTTGCTAAGAATGGAGTTGAGTCCTTGCTAAATGATGGGTCCCCAAATTCTCTTTGTGTGACTAATGAGGTAAGACCTTAAGGAAACACAAGCTAGCAAAGGAAACTTTCTTTTATTCTCAGCAAGCACAAAGCAAAAAGAGGATGGGAAATCAAGTAAAGGGACTAGACTTCACAAAATGTTGAGAATTGCTGATTACTTGGAAGGAGAAACTATTTGATTTTTTTTATTTAATAGCACAAACTATATGTCAGTCACTGCTTAAGCACTTCAGAAATATTAACTCATTTAATCCTTTTAATAACCTGCAAAATAGTTATTACAATTATCCTTACTTGGAAACTGAAGTAGAAAAAGGTTGATTGGTTACTTCCCCATGCTGCTGGTAAGGGACAAAACTAAGGTTCAAACCTGGTCAACACGGCTCTAGATCAAGGGCAGGACCAGCTCGAGATAGTTGAACCATGGGGGCAGTTTCCCCCATACTGTTCTAGTGATAATGAGTGGGTTCTCACGAGATCTGATGGTTTCACAAGGGGCTTACCCCTTTGCTTGGCTCTCACTTCTCTCACCTGCCACCATGTAATATGTGCCTGTTTTGCCTTCCACCATAATTGTAAGTTTCTTGAGGCCTCCTTAGCCATGAAAAACTGTGAGTCAATTAAACCTCTTTTCTTTATAAAGTAGTCACAGGTATGTCTTCATAGCAGTGTGAAAATGGGCTAATACACTTGGCTATTTAAAACATTTTTTTTCTAGAAATGGGATCTCACTGAATGTGAGTCAGTGCAGGTCAGGTTTTCCTCAAATCCCTGAACACAAGCAATTCTCTCACCCAGGCCTTCCAAAGTGCTGGATAATGGGCATGAGCCACCATTCCCAGTCTAATTTTAATATACTATAATATACTGCCCCTGACAGGAAAATAGCATATTCCTTTTGTGAGCTTAAACTAGTGTTTCCCAATCAAAGGTCCAAGATCCCCTGGGACCCTCAAACCCTTTCAAAGAGGCTCTCAGATTCTCTTCAAGAACTCTTTAATGTTATGTTTAGTCCTCAGTCTAAGGGAAGCTTAAGCTATAACTGACATAAAGAGTTTTCCATCTTTGTAAAGGTTGGTTGTTAAGAAGGACATCAAATTTGGGGTGTGCCAGCCAGAAGGAAAGAGCACGGTGCACTGGGGTGGGCCACAATATACGATCCACCACCCGCCCCTCCAGGTTTCCTTCAGATGTTGGTCCTTTCATGAAAACATCTTTAGTACTCCCAACCATATTCACTCTCTGAATGTGTTCAACAAATTACATCTGTGGCTATTATTATAATTAAAGACGTCATGGTCTAGGTGTTGTGCATGAGCCCCAAAGTCAGTCAGATGATGACCTGTCATGTCAACTGCAAGCATACAGGAATAAGCGGGAGCTGGGATGAAAGAGAAGTCACTATAGCTGAAGAGGTGAGGAGGCGAGAGGGAGAATTTCTGATGACTGGGAGGTGAATTCCTGGCTAAGGTTTTGTCTTGTAAATGGTATACTTTTAACATAAACAAGACAAAAACCTTTGGTTGCTATTATCTTTCAAAGAGAAGTTTTGACATTATGCAAAGATCAAAACTGAAATTTAGGCAAAGTGAATTTCTTGTCATTTCACACTATCCTTTGAGTGTAGCTCTCTTGTGAACCTTCACTCACAGTGAGCAGTGTTGTAATACTCGTTACATTTACCAACCCATTTCTATACTGAATCAGCCTGGAAATTCAGTATAGAATCAGTATAGGCTGCTGGTTACCCTCAAAATCCATTCTCCCCTTCTTCTGCAATAGATAGAAACCTGAATTTTTAGCTGGAGACATTGCCAGGCAGCTGAACTACCATACTTCCCAGGGTTTCTCGCATATATAAGTGACCCAGGCAGTTGAGTTCTGGTCAAATGAAAAACAAATCAAAGTACTTCTAAGACTTCCAGAAAATTTCCTTTATAAGGAGGAGTGTGCCCATCTCTTCCTCCTTCCGTCTTCTTGCTGTCTGAGATACAAATGAGACAGCTAAAGTTCCAGAACACATCCTGAACCATGCGGTGGCCTTGGAAACAGAAGCCGAGCCATAGGCAGCAGAAGAGTAAGGGAGATGTAGCTGAAGTCCTTAGCTGGCAGTGGACCACTTCACTCCAGCCTCCTTTCATAGGAGGGAAATAGACTTCTGTTTAACCTGATGTTCTTTTTACTTTTCCTGTGCTATGCAGCTAGACTTCATCTTCACTGTTGTGTAAGTACAGAGATGGTGTTTTACTCAGCTTTGACTTCACTAAAATATGCAACACAAAGTCTCACTGGAGGCATGTTCCACTGAAAAGCATTTTCATTGAATTGAACCTCCAAAGCCATTAAATGGTCCGGAATTCTCCAGAATATGCCCTGAACTTCCCTCAAGCCTTCTTACCCACATCTAATTAAACATGTTCAAGATAAATTTTATAAGTATTTCTCTTTCCATCTTTTTTAATTATAGGTTACCTAATGGAAAAATATTCAATTAAAAAGCTTAATGAAGAGTCTGTATGCTTAAATGTATTTTGTTAGTTTTAAAACTAAAAGATGTTGCAGAGTATTGTTTTCTGACTTCTATTGAAAACATAAAACTTCAGCTTTCTTATTATAGATTAAATCAGCTTTGGAAAGAGGGATAAACTGAAAACAAGCCAGCATTTACCATATATTTTCTATAAGAAATTTCACTCTGAGTTTCAAACAAGCATGTTACAAGCAAAGTTTTAGAGGATAACATATTTGTAAATTGGTGGTTCTAACTACTTATAGACATGTAAACAATAAAAATCAGTACTGTAGTTTCTGGATTTGTAGAACTATTAAACCTTAGGATATTCCTTAATCATAACTCATTGTTTGATTTTTATCAATTTTAAATGTTAAAATTTTGTCCTATTAAAACTGTGATCATAGTTTTTGCATTCTTAAAAAAAGACAGTATTAAACGCTAAGTGAAATTTTACACATATCTTAGACTTCCATGTCATCCAGGTTAAAAAATAAAAAATTATTAAGTCCTCCTTTATAATGTTTTAATATACATAGTGGAATGTTTGTAAAACCTCTACGTTCAAATAGAAAATGTTCAATAGTTCATTAATTTTTTTTGCATCTTATGGAATTATTTAGATGTATCTGTTTACAAGTTTTAACTAGTATTATCTAGTTTAAGGCAACAAACAGTTATCTTTAAAAAGGATATCAAAAATAATAATAGTCAACGCTTCAAGTAAAGTCATTGAATACCTACTTTGTGCTAGGCACCTCTTTAAGAGCTTTACATAATCCACAAATAGAATACTGAAATTCAAGAATGCTAACAATATGCCCTGAATCATACAAATAAAACAGTGGAAAAGCTGTTATTCAAATTCAAGTCATTCTGTGTCTAAATCCAGGGGTTTTTCCACCAGGGTACACTGTGCTGCATCCTATCAATGAGCAAGGGGACCATAATTTCATTCTTTTTGTCTTACATTTTTCTTCAGGTAGGGTTTAATCATCCTGGTGCCAAAAGATTTCCTAACCTATTTTCCAGAACCAAGAGACATTTTAAGTCTTACTAGCATATGGGTTATACAGTCAATAGGTCTATGTAAGTGATCATAATATCTCGCATGACCCGAATATCAGGTTCTGCCTGATTTGACTGGTGTATAAAAATGATAAAACAAATTGTTTCATTATGTAAAGAGCCTATCATCACTATCATTATTTATCTTTAAGCTTCCTGAGAACCAGGGCAACAAATCAAGTATGATAGGCTGCATGATTCTTGTATCGAAACTTAGAAAAAACACATTTTTCTGGTACCAAATTATAAAATGAACATATTAAAATTGTATTGGATATATGAAGAAATGTAATTAATAATGTCTTAAATATCAGTCTTATAAAGAAAAGAGAAGTGATATTATCTGCCTTTTTATTGCATTATGCCCCTCTGAAAGAAAACAAGGCAAAAGTAAAGTATAATTCAGCAACAGTAAAGTATAATTTGGCAGAAGTAATTTTTGCAAAGGTCTCACAATTAAAAGCTATAAACATTACAGGAATCAAATTTAATTTAGCTAACAGGGTACTATGTGTATAAGATGTAGAAATTTTAGATCAACTCAAGCCACAAAATATGTAGTCATCTAGATGCCTACTGTCCAAATTGTCTCAATACTTCTTTGAGTTGCACAGTACTGTACAAAATTACACAAAAACTGTGTATTCCATCTTCTCTTTGAGCTCAAAAACCCCACCAGCTATTTATACATCCAAACAAAGCATTATTTTGTCATCTTGCAACACCTTCTCTTACACACCTGACATCCCTATAAATACAAATACAAAACTAATGTTATGTCACATCTATCGGTCCTTGCCAGCTCCTCTCTAGGCTATAACTCCAAAGACAAGTCACTATAAAGAAAGTGCAAGGGCAAAGCCACCAGAGTTGACCTATTGTGTTGAAATTACTTCCTCTCTCCCACTTTCAGCAGCAGGTGGTGAGAGAACACTGAAGCCATCTCATGTATGTTCGTACTAACAACTGTCTTTGCCTCAGCATTTGCTTTGAGAATGAGGTCACTTTAACAAGACACAACAGAAGTGACATGATGAAGAGATGTGCTCCTTTTCCTCATTAAGACATTCCATAAAACACAGGAGATTTAGCTATATAGTCCCTCCTGAGGATACTTAGATATTTTAAATTCATAGTTATCATTATATATTTAAGGATAATCATTAGCAGCTGTCTTACTTAGATTGAGGCACGAAAGGAAAGCAGAGTATAGAAAATTGCTTACCTAGTTCACAAAGGTACTGAGAAGCTTAATGGTTGTAAAGCACTTGGACTGAAGGCACGAATCATGATCTTCTCACCACGTCACTGTAACTGACATCCATATGGTCCCATCTTCCATTAATTGGACCTAGATGTTGTATATATTTGATGATAATGATAATGGGTGATGTGATTATAAGATCCCCTCCATAAGACATTTTGTCCATGAAACAAATTGTCTTTATCCTCTGGGAGAAAATGTTTGTCAGCTTGAAATAATTTATTTTTGGGTTATGTGCCTTAGGCTTCTGGTGTGCAAAAGTATCTTTGAGTCAAATGCCTGTCTAAAGAGATTTCTTTAAAAAAAAAAAAAAAAAGAGAGAGAGAGAGAGAATGAAGCCTCCATTTGTACCACGTGATTCTATCTTATCAGCCATCTAGACTGTGTTACCAGTTCAGATCCTTTACTGTTGGGTGAATTGAGTTTAAAGGTAGATAAAATAAAGCTATAGTTACACTATGTAAACTGATCTGGAAAAAAAAAAATTAACAGGCCGTTTACCTACCATGACATTGTACATAGTCCTTGTGTTCATTTTTCTTGGGTCTAGTAACCATATGTAATTCATACTCAGCATAAATGTGTGAATTTTTAAATAGCCCTTGTAATTAAATTGGGGCTTAAGAGCAACACGGAATCAAAAGTTCATGACGCTTGTTACCTAAGTCTCAGATTGTGAAGTAAGGACAAATGTCAAATTTTTAGTGCTGCTTTTTTTTCTTAACTCTGTCAATAAAGAAAAATACTTTAAATATCTTGTGGCTTTGCAATTTTCTCTTAAATTTTTCTAGTAAAGTCTGAAACTTTAAGTTAAAACTCTGCATTGCTTTCAAATTAGTTTCCCTGTAAGAATTATACACTGTTCAAGCTTTTCATTTCTACTTAATTTTACTGTTCAAGTAGTTCTGTTTGAACATTGAGTATTTGGCCTCAATCGTCTTCCCCATAGTCACAGTGGCTCTAATAAGAGGTTAGTAGATGAATTTAGCTCTCCCTTTCAACAAAGCAGGTGTCAATGCAGCCCCATATATCTCAATGAATAACAGATGTAAAACCTCCTTGACTCCTTATTCTCAGCCACTTTTGAAAAGTGGAAGTCAGATCCTTCAGAAAAGATCATCTATTATCTTTGTACTATAAGCAAAAGACAGATATGGAAACTCACATAGCTCTCTCTTCACTCATCAAAAAAGAGACGAAAGACCAAGAAGATTGATGTCATCTACAGCCTGTCCCATTTTCCTCAAAGTGAAAAATACACAGTAGCTCGAAATGAGAAAAAGCTGAATTCCTATTACTTTTCAACAAAGCAGCATAGTACAAAGGGACTGTGGAAGACCTTTTTGGAAAATTTATCTGCATAAATCCAATGAGGTTTTTCTAAAGAACTGGGAAAATCTGGAAAACCCAAATGAATGGAATAATTTAAAAATATAATATCTTGACATAACGAGTAACTATCTGAGTGTTGACAGACACTTGGATTTTCTAGTAACAGGGTGATGTCTTTGCCTAGAAGTTTTGTGACGTGAATTAGCTAAGAATTTGTAAACTCCAGTTGTTCTGTGTGGGTGGGCAGGGTGTGGTTTTAAAATTAATAAAATAAGCTTAGAAAAGAAAGATTTAAAATGTAGGGGTAAAAGCTAATTTCATCCAAAAACACTTGGCCTTTGTAGGGTTCCTTGTGGGACCTAGGACTGATACAAATCATCATTGATATCTCACTGCTTTCAAAGCATAAACTATAATGTCATTCTTGCAAAGCGTCTTTATGGCTATGGGGTCACCTTCCTGCTTTGCCTGTCAGCTAACTCAGCTTTGTTATTTACTATGAAAGGGCTCATAATTCATGAAAAACAATTTAATACAGTATTTTTCTTATTTTTATCTTCTATACTCAAGTTTACTAAAAATTAATTCATTAATATTTTAGTTGTACAGATGCCCAAATGCCTGGCTAAGCAACTGATGCTATTGTATTGCTGCAGAAGGTAGGTGTAAAGATTTATTTAGATTTCAAATCATGCAAATAGGTATTGTTTCACTTCTAGAAGAATGAATCAGTGCAGTTCTTATTTGTCATATTTAATGAAAATTAAAGCTTCAATCATTTATGAGTGAATAAACTCATACAGCACTTTCTTAGTCATGAAAACAGACCATTATGATCTAAAAATTTAAGAAAATTAATATATAAGAAGTTTTGATATCAATTTTTGTTTTCTACCATAATCCACCATTCATAATTTATTTTAAGATTTTTAAACTTACATTATGTCTTCCACAAGAATGTTGCACCGTTAGGATAGAAAGCAAACAAAGCCATTGTTTTGTCAAATTAATCAATTAATATTAGGACTACAGATAAAGAACCAATGGTGACAAAGGAGATAAACTTCAGTATCTGCTGGCATACTTCTGTTACATTCACCATCAATTATTTCGGTCTTCATTAATTAGTTACAAGAGACACAAACATGTGTTCTTTAAGGAGTTGGTCTCATTATAATTAGATAAGTATGGCTTTATAGGGATCTAGTCAGCATATTACATAACTCACAGGACAGCTTGTAATAACTCTACTATTTATTATAATTTTACTCCATAGTTCAGCAGAAAATCCATTAATAGGGAAATAATAATGGAATAAGGTTTTCTCAGTATATGATTGGCCATTTTTGGAAGAAAGAGAAAATAATTGTAGTTGAAAGTTTAGAACAAAAGAGTGTCAAACATGTTATCATTTTATTTAATGGCTTAGTTATAAATTTAGCTAGACACTAACACAGCTTTAAAACTGATATCAGGTAAATTTTTTTCAGCTCTTAGTGATAAACTGGAGTCATTGCTCCTTTTCACTCTATATTTGATATTCAAGACTTAAGTAAATGAGTTTTCATTTTGTACAAACAGGTTTTTCGTTTTTGAACAACCTTTAGTATTGCCCTAGTTACTCTTTAATTTTTGAATCATTGCATAGTGTTAACTCAGTTAATAGAAAAAATAACCAACGTTTTTAAATGGGGGAGTGATAGTTAAGAAAGTAACACTTCTATTTTACATATTTCCAATGGGAATCTATACTCTACTTACAACTTGTTTTTAGAACCCTGCCGTAGTCAAAATCACAATGGTCCAGGCTGCAGCATGAGACCTAACATCTTCCTGCACCAAAGGGAATGAAACCTTACCTAAGAGGTTGACCTGTAACTGATATCAACCTCCTTGACTTAGGATACAGCGCAACTGAATTGTTTTCTCTGTTGAGCATGACATACACTGAGGGATATAATTGATTGGTAGTTTAAAGGAAGGAGATATAACTTTCAGATTGTTTAACTGAAATCTTCTCAGAAATTCTCTTCTGAATGTCAAAATCCCCATTGTATAGTCTCAGCAACCATTGAATTGCCACTGGAACAGCCATTTCAATAATCACTGGAAGAATAAGATGTGAATAAGTTGTCCTATAAAACCACTCAAAATGGTGTTTATTTTTTCCATTTGTATACAATACATTAAAAGATAATTGGCTCATTTTAACAGTACAGGCATTTTAGGCTCTTTTTCACAGAAAAATTCATTGTAAGTATCGTCAACCTATTTTAAATACTTTTTAAGATTTAGTACCCAAAGAAATATATGTCAGGTAATTCATGTTAAAAAAAATTATGTAATCACATTGAAAATACACCAAATCCTGTTCCCAAAGAAATGAGGACAAAATCCAAACTTCTTAGCAGAATTTACAACTCCCTGCAAGTTCTGGCTTTTGTCTTTGCAATCTAATTTCCTGTGTTACTCCTCCTTACCCCATACAGTCCTGCCACACTGATCTTTCAGCTGAGCAACCGTATCTAACCCTCCCCTAGCCATTCCCTATTCCTGATATGTTCAGCTTTCCTCTTTCGTGGTTGGCTACTTCTCAGCTCTCAGGATTAGCCTTAAATATCATCAACTTCCTAGTTAGCCCTTTCCCAGCAGTTTATCAAAAGTGGGAGCCCTTCTTGTTAGTCTCTATTTCAGCCTCTTGTTTGTGTATTTCTTAACATATAATTTGCAACTTTCTATTTATTTGCCTACTAATCCTCCATAGGATTACACACGCTATGGGAAAAGAATAAAAATGTCCTATTTTATCTCGTTTCATGAGTGCTTATCACTGGACCTGGCCCTGGGCAAATTCTCAGTGAACATTTGCTCAGTGAATGAATTGATGCCCAAAAACAGGTCATAAAGGAAAAGTACTCTATTTCTTTATGCTGGCATGCCTTTTTTTTTTTTTTTTAACTCAAATAAATACTAAATGCTAGAGACTGGCCTCCTTTACCACCATAAAACTGAGGCCTTTTGAAGCAGTTCATTCTATAAAAATTAGTTTAAAATGTTTTAGGGACTCCCTGTCACCAATGAAAAGAGTTTCTTAGACAAGCAGCACATCAGGCCTTCAAAATTAGTCTCCACAGCCCTGCTCAGTGCCATTTCCCTCCATCCCCTGCCTCCCTCTTCAAGCTCTCACAATGGTAAGTGGTGCTCAGCCTTGTGCCTGGCACAGAGCAGGAACTCCACCAATATTTCATGAATCATGTGCTGGCAGTTCCTTGCATACACCTGCCTGTTTTGGTGGTGTCAAATGAGGCTGGAGAGCTAATCAAGATACCAGATGTACAATATGAGCATCTCTATAGGACGTGTTAGGAATTAAGATATTTAAAGTAATGGGAATCTATTGTTTTTTTAATTTTTTTCATTTTATTTTATTTATTTATTTATGAGGCAGAGTATTGCTCTGTTACTCAGGCTGGAGTGCAGTGATGCAATGTCAGTTCACTGCAACCTCCGCCTCCTGGGTTCAAGCAATTATCATGCCTCAGCCTCCTGAGTAGCTGGGACTACAGGTGTGTGCCACCACACTGGCTAATTTTTTTTTTTTTTTTTTTGTATTTTTAGTAGAGACGGGGTTTCACCATGTTGTCCATACTGGTCTCGAACTCCTGAGCTCAGGCAATCCACCTGCCTCAGCCTCCCAAAGTGCTAGGATTACGGGTGTGAGCCACCACGCCGGGCCAAATAACGGGAATCTGTGGAAGAGCTTTAAGCTTGGGGGTTGATGACTTAGCCCACCATGAGGGGTGGGAGTGTACTCTAAAAAACATTTCTAGTTGGTAGTTTCTGCTTAAGTTGCATCTTTCAGTTCTGTCTTTTATAGAGCACATAAGTTTTGAGTAACTTCCAAAGCCACCCAAGTAAAAATAAATCAAGAAGGATTCTGTTTGACACTCCACTTCCCCCGTGTCCTTAGGCAGGAAGAAAGCCAGCTTGGGTATATATCCTTCCAAGTCATTTATCTGTGGAGTATCGTTGAACGTTCAATGATTTCCATTAATATAGCAACAAACAAACAAAAGCCCCTGTGTTTGAGTACAAGTAGTTTTGACCTCTATATTATTTGTGGAAACATTGTATACTAACATAATATTTGCTAATTTTGTGTTGTAATGGTTACATGTATTTGAATAAGAAACACCAGGGAAATTTCTATCAACATCTTCAAAGAACTCCTCTTAAAGAAAGTTTTCTAAAAATCTTTTGATAACATTTGATTAATAAATATGCATTAAATTCATCATGAATCTGTTTATTTCCTCTGTGGAAAAGATTATTACTTGGTTTTTGGGTTGCTTTTTAATAGCTTAGGTATTAAAACTCCTTTATGACTAAGTATCAGCTTGAATCAGTTTTATTCATTTGTCAAAATAATATCAAGCTAATTTGACAGCATAAACACAGCATGTGCAAAAAGAAAGATCTACATTGTTCTTTGGAGCTATCAAGCACCTATGCAATGACTAGGTATTGCCTGTCAATTTATGCTCTAAAATAAATTCCTGCAATTTTCATAAAGCCTAAATTAACAATCAGCGCTTTCCAAAACTTCATGAAATAATCTGCAGGTACCAACATGCTGAGAGCTGCTAAGCAGAGAAGAACAAAGTTAACATGTTGAAACTGGTTGCGTTCTGGAATATCTTAACATCTGGGCCTTGAGTCGGATGTCATGTCACCATAATGGTAAACCTCAGCTCCTCACACTCAGTACTCAGAAGAGGATGAGCATGAAAAAGAAACAGAGGCAATCAGAAGTTTGCAAGAGCAGGCCAGGCACCATCTGGACTATGTAGGAGGACTGGTGGGGGAAAAGGAACATGATGGCATATGCTAGGAAAGTACAGATTGTAAAGAAAGGGTAGCACCCTTGTTTTGCAGACTAGCTACTACATTTATGTTGCAAAAGAGCCCTCTGATATTACTGGGAAAGAAAATGCTTGTTTCAGGTTAGCTACATTTCAATATTCTGTAACACTGAGGAGGGGCAGGAATGTGCATCTATTATGGCCCAAAAGGTAAAAATAACTGTTCATGGGTGTAAATCTCTAACAACTGAGTAAGAATCTTAGGGGAGGATCCATATCTAAAATGTCTCATGCACTCTCCACAGAAATGCAATGCTGGGCATGTGAGAGTGGCAGAGCACTGTGCTGGGACTCCGAACATCTGGGCTTAATTACCATTTGTGTTTCTGTGAGAAAGTCACCCCCTTAGCCCAGCTCCTCATCTGCAAAAGAAAAGAGGGGCAGTGTCAAGGGATAATGCCAAGGCAGCCTGTATTTTTAGTTTTTTGTTGTTGTTGTTGACATTTAATAAGTTAATATATGTGACTACAGGATGGAAACTGTAAAAGGCTCCACAGTTGGAAGGTAATGATATTACACCTGGAGTAGTAAGGTGACAAATACCTGTTGATAGACTGGTTTCTTGATAGGGATTTATTCATGCCTCCTCTACCTTTCTATTTACTTCCCAGTTTTTGAACCTCAGCACTGCTGACATTTTCAACCAGATGATTCCTTGCCGGGAAGTAGGGTGGGGATCGCCAGTGCATTGCAGAATGTCCAGAAACTGAACTTCCTACTACTTCTACCCACTAGATGCCAGTAGCAGGCGCTCCACCCTACTCCCATGAATTGGGACAAGCAAAAATATCCCCAGACATTGCCTGATGTCCCCATGAAGGTGGGGACAGGGGCAAAATTGTCCTTCGATTGAGAAGCACTGGTTTAACTTAGAGACAAAATCTTACTAATATATTCTGAAAAACTCATATGAGTTATGTTTTTTCTATCCCTGAACCACAAATGAGAGCCAATTTTATTTGTGATTATAAAATAAATTGTGATTTTATTTGTGATTATCCTGCAGAAGGCACTGTGCTCATCTATTTATATGGATGAACTCATTTAATCCTACAAGAAGAAGGAGGTTCAACTGATCCTCACTTTAAAAATGAAGAAATTGAAGCTTAAAGAGTTGAAGTGACTTTCTCAAAGCTAGGATAAAGCAAAGCTTTTGTCTGGATCCTCCTCTGTAGGATTCCAGAACCTTTGCTCTTAACCACTCCTGCCTGCTTCCTTACATGACATAAGATGATCAAAATAGCCCCTCAGATGAACATAAGACAACACTTGTCGAGATGAACTGAACTTTAGACCTCAGAAGGATAAAGCACACAGCTATTCAAGGGATGGAGCTACTTGATAAACATTATTTACATGAGCTGTGGAACCAGCCAAGGCATAAAAAGAAAATCAGTCATGTCTGAAAGAAGACAGGCGGCAATTCCTAACATATTAATACAAAATCATCATTTAATTCCATAGAAACCCGGTTTTGTGGGGAGATTACATTTTCTTTGTAAAGATTTGTATTTTCTGAATTCAGTGATATGAAAAGAGATAAACCTGTCCAAAAGCAGACAGTAAAAAGTAAAATTGATGACAATAAGTTGATACTATTTTCCATGAATGATCTGTATGCATATATTTTGCCAAGTGCTTCACAAAAAGCTAATGCCAAATTACTTAGTATCTAGGATCTATGTTTTTTCAAAATACTAAAGCTGCTAATATTATTCCCAATTTCTGGACCAAAAATGTAGACAAGGAAAGGTTGAGTAATATGTATCAAGTTACAGAAGTCAAGAGAGGGCAAAAGAAAACTTTAATTATGGAGTGATATATAACTCAGATCACTCTGCATGTACTGTCAATCATTAATGCCCACTGAAAGAGTAACCTGGGTAGCAAAGGTATTTAGTTTCTCAAGAAATCCATCACTGTCGGATGATTCCTTCTCAGCTGACCTTGGACAAGATTGTAACTTGTAATTTACTACTAGGAAGTCTGGCTTCATTTCCCTCAGGCTTCTACTCTGCTCCCTCAAAACCAACCAATTCTTAACTTCTACTATTTGATACATATACTGTATTTACTTCCTTAAATAATACTCTCAAACCTTAATAATGTGAGGAACATTTCTTTCTGTCAATGATAAGAACACAATAGTGTTCCCATAGGGGCCAAAAGATCTGGCACTTATCCAACCAGAGGCTCAGTTTGAGCAATGTGCATTCAGGGCACAGTTACAGTTTTGCTCTCAGCTTCCACAGTCAGTACCACATCAGTGCTCTGAGAGGCAGTCCTTGAGGAGGCACCTGGCTCTGGACCCCAGAAGGCATTCTACCCATTTTATTGTGCTACGTTGCTGCACTTCACCTGATTGAGACCAAGTCTCAGATGATGCAGGCGTTGGAATTCCGAAGAAAACCACTGCCTAAGTTGGGATTGCTTCTGTTGCAAAAGATAAAAACTCATCTTAAATGTGTTTAAGCAAAACCGAGAAGTTATTATCTTACCTAAATGAAAATTTTTAGGCACGAAGAGCACGAAAGTACATTAGAATTCTTAGGATCCTCCCAAATAATCTGCACAGCACTTTTAAGTTACAAAAATGATTCACTTATTGAATCATTTCTTTAAAAAGAAACAAAATGAGGAAAACAAAACAGGTGTTATCTTCATTTTCTGGATGCTGTTAAATGGTTTGCTTAGTAGCTCTCTCAGCTACTAAGTTACATGGCTCATTACTGATTGACCTGAGGCATTCTGAATCCTGAACACCATGCTTTTCCCAGCATAATGTACCTTGAAGACAAAGTGTTAGACAAGCTCCTTATTCTCAAGATACTCAGTTCATAGTGAAAAAAAGAAATAAAATACAAAAAGAAAGTGACAACCTTGAAAGCATGTTTTTGTGAAAAATTTGTTAGTTCTTTAACAGTACTAATTTATTTGATTTTCATGAGAGGAATTCCATAGCACTATTTCATGGAACTCCACTAAAAACTTCTGCAGAGGAGGGGTTGACACTTATTGTTTTTGTCACAATCATACTAAATGGACGATTGGATCAAGGATTATATCATTATCACCAGTACATTACAGTCATGTTGTTATCATCAACATTAAGTACCTTGAGATTAATTTCTAGCTAGGCCCTGTGTGCAACTAGAGTGTCTCAAGGGCAGGCACTGTGTTTTGTTCATCATCATATTCCTGACACTGAGCATAATTTTTGTTGAATTAATGAAGAATAAGTCTTAATGAGTCATAAAATCTGAAGAATGAGTAGCAAAAAAAATGGAACTCTAGGGACTTTATGAGGGCCATGACTATAGATATTACTTTTTTTGAGAGTGCAGTGAAAATTAATCACTTCTTAAGACTCCCATTGGTTATAAATGAAGATTACTAATTGATGAAGGACACATATAAGTTACCCTATTGTTGTGGAGCTGTATAAAGTTTCAACAGAATTAAAATGGAACAGTGCTGCTCATGCCGCCAAGGGACTCACCACCCTGATTCCCACCCCCTCCCACAGCAGAGACTTTCTGCCATCAAATATCCACTCTTCAGTTAATGGTTTATTCAGTGTAAATAGTCATCTGCCAAATATTAAAGCAATCTTGCTTTCTCCCTGCATCGCCCTCCCCTATAACTACTGCTCTCTTTCCTTCCCTTTAGAGCCCAAAGTCTGAACTCATTCTCTCCAATGCTTTATTCCTCATTCATTTTTCATACTGTGACTCGGTTTTCACCCTCAATTCTGCTAAACTTGTTCCTGCCAGTTTCTGATACCATACACCAATTTGAAATTCCAACTTTTTTTTATTCCATATCTTCCATGACCTCTCTTTGACATTTGACATTATAATCTACTCCTTCCTTCAATTCTTGCCTCTCAAAGCCATGATCTCTGGATTTTCCCTTATTTACTGATTCTCACTGAGATCATCTTCCTCCATACCATTCTCCTTCTTAAATGCTACTATTCCCCCAGCCATTGTCAACAATGCTTTCTATCTACACACTCTTCTAGGTATTTTTATCTATACCTATGCCTTCAATGGTTATCAGTGATTTAATCTCTCTGGAATCTCTGCCTTCATTCCTGAGTTTTAGACCAATAACTCCACAAACAATTCAGCTGTCCCACAGGCATCTCAATTTCAACATGCCCAAAACCAACTGCATTGTGTTAAATCCCACCAACCTTCACGTCATTTACTCCCTGTCCCCATGAAGACCAATATTATCTACTCCATTGCCCAAGTTGGAAACTTAAGTCATCCCACTCAATTCTGCAAAATTATATCAAGTCAGTCTTCTAAATGTTTCTTGGATTTGGCCCATTTTTCCCATGCTCACTGCCACCCTCAAAGTATTTCTTCTGGTTGTTATGAAAAAACTCCTTACTTCATATTCCAATGTGCATTCCTACCGACTCACCTGCTTCTATTTCTCCATCACCACCATAAATTCATCTCCCAAACAACTGTCCAAGGTCACCCTACAAAGCAAATCTGATCATGTTATTTAGGTGTCTAAAATGCTTCTGGAGATCCCCGTTGTCTTCAGGGTAAAATTCTAACTTCACAACACGTTTGTTTTACAAGGCTCTTAATTATGTGGCTTCAGAACACTTCTGGTTCATCTCACAGACACGCTAGTTAATCTCTATATTTACAATTCTAGTATGAAATGAGTCTTCGACAGGCATCGAATAAATGAACACATGAATAAACGGATGAAGGAATTCTAAGAAAGAAGTCCTTATATTTTAAAAAAATGTTATATAGCTCCTACTTATCTTCACCAAATAATGATTTCTATACAAAGATAAATTCACATAGCACTTTTATTGTGAAGCTCAACATGTGTTATCAAAAAATAGGGTCTCAAATTTTGCTCCTCTTTTTAGGAAATATGTCCTCTAAGGAGAACATCTAATAAGACACTGAAAAATGCCCCCCGGAAAAACATATGAGGAATTCCTGAATTTATAAATGGGCTATGTTCCAAAATTTCTCTTATAATTTGATTCTGTGAAACTTGGAATGCATTTTCTCATAGAAACAACTTTTTAAATTTAATTTAGACTTAAACTATTTTTAAAATGAGTTAAAATAGTATGTAATAAAATACATATGTCATAAGCTTTTAAATAGTGAAAGGAAGGCCTGTAACAATATATCTGTGCTATGGAAAGTAATTATATCATGAATCTGACAAAGCTACACACTAGACTAAAACTAAGAAGTAATTTAACTCTGAGAATCCTGTCAGCCAACACAATATAAAAGGGAGAAAATGATGAGGTTTTTTTTCCTTTTTTTATTTTTACTTCTTTTACTTTTTATAACTTCACATTGTCTAACAAAATGAATATAATAATTATGAGGATATATATTTTCTTTGTACTCAACTCTCAGAAAAGGAATTTACATGATATCTGATACAAGGAATGTGTAATAATCTAGTAGAACAAAATGGCTTAATAGAAAAAGCAGATATATCATCACACAATCCATTCTTAGAGCAACCACTGATGAAACTGAGAGCATATTTAATTATTTTCCCATGAAGGCATTTCTATAAGTAATTCAATTAGTATGTACCCATCTCTCTGGTGCTCTAACCTGATATGGAATTAAGACTAGTAATAGCCAGCACATATCACTTAGAATGTATGTACATGCATTAACTTGTTTAATCTTCATAATAACCGTATGATTACTACTATTCCATTTCACAAATGAGAAAACTAATGCAAAAAAAGTTAATAACTTGCCAAGTTCACACAGCTACATTTTCTTCCCTCCAATATCAATTATCTCATTCACGGCTTTAACAGAAGCAGCGTTCTGCCAGACCTCAGGAGGCCTTGCATGCCTTTTTCTTCTAACCTGTGATTATCTGAGATTACATATAGATAAGCCTGGTCTAGCCTGCTGAATGATAAGAGACAAGTGACCCAAGTGCTCCTCCACTGCTTTATCTGGCAGTGAACCATCCCTTGCGCACATGAATGAGATCATCTCAGACCAATCAACCCCCAAGTGACCTGACAGCTGACTGAAGACAAAGGAGCAATCTCCAGGAGACAAAAAGAACTGCCCAGCCTGGCCTAGCCCAAACTGCCAACCTCTAGAATTGTGAGCTCAGTAAATGATGGGTTTTTTTGTGTGTGTTTGTTTGTCTTTCTACTAAAAGTTGGAGTAACTTGTTATGCAGCAATAGATAACTGATACAGTCCCATCGGGCACACTCCTTCTACATATGTTTTATTCTCCCATACAGTATCAGAAGAGCCTAAAAAAAAAAAAAAAAAAAAAAAAAAAAAAAAAAAAAAAAAAAAAAAAGACAACTGTTTGGAGTCTCACTTGGACAGTGCCAACTACTCCATTTCCTACTGGAACCTCTACAGAGCTAAATACAATTTTTTTTTTTAATTTCCATAGGCTTTTGGGGAATAGGAGGTGTTTGGTTACATGAATAAGTTCTTCAGTGGTGATTTCTGAGATTTTGGTGCACCCATCACCTGAGCAGTATTCACTGTACCCAATTTGTAGTCTTTTCTCCCTCACCCCCCTCCCACCATTTCCCCCAAGTCCCCAAAGTCCATTGCATCATTCTTATGCCTTTGAATCCTCATAGCTTAGCTCCCACTTATGACTGACAACATACAATGATTGGTTATACCATGGATTACTATTGAGCCATAAAAAGAATTGAAATAATGGCATTCACAGCAACCTGGATAGAATTGGAGACCATTATTCTAAGTGAAGTAACTCACTTAGAATAAAAAACCAAATACAAATTTGAGTGACATTACATCCTTTTGCCTGAGAAAGATAAATTAGTTTTAAAACATACTTCTGAAAACTATAAGAACCTACCTGTTGAACAGAGTTAGTCTGGTCAATCTGAATGCTGAAGAATGGCTGTCAAAAAATCATGATTCTAATTTTGGCACAGTTTATATGAAAATGCACTTTCTGACAGTAATTAGTCATTAATTGCAGTTGGTTCTTATTCTTAGCCCTGGATAAGAATAAAACCATGTCATTAGAATAGAGTAGGATGCTACTAGTCTCCTGTTTGCTAAGACAAGAAGATACGGAGCCACTTTGTCAGAGTAATATTTAGATATACAATTAAGAGATGCTAGGACATGACCTGTATAGCAATGCTTAAAATTGGAATACAAGGGAATATTTCAAAAATTGGCACCTAACTAGCAGTCCATGCTGCAGACTGTCCCAATTGCTCACTGAAATACCTCTAAAGGCAGAGGAAAAACAAAAATTAATGACACCAAAAACTGTAACTGACAGTCATCCATCCACCAGAAACAGAGAAAATTCCATTAACTGCAGGATCTAGGGAGATGAATTGTAAGTCATAATCAGCAGCTACTTGAAATAGAGAAAGCTGACAACATGAAAGAATACAGGAAGAGTTGTCTTTCATCCTTCACTCTACATCACACAGATCAAAGACTCAGGATCAGTACTAACTAGAAGACCAGGCAATTTATCCCATCCAGGACACAAATTACCTTGGAGGCAGAGAGAGTGTTATTACCCCAACCTGGCCTTCATCTTTACCTTTCTTTCTTCGGAGAATGAGACTTTCAAAACACAAAAAGTAAACGTGCACGTGCATGTATGTATGCAGGAGGAGAAGGAGGAGGAGGAGGAGGAGGTGGTGGTGATAACAGTAAATGTACCATATGCTTGGAGACACATCTTCAACAAGCAAAGTACCTGCAGCAGAAATAAAAATGAGGACTATTCTGCCAATCATAGAGAACCAGTTTCGCATTTACTCCCTTGGTTCAAAGCATCAGACAACAGAAATCCTGGGTGGCACAAAATCCATCTCAATCCAGCAAGCCTGCACCAATTAAATAGTCTAGGACTTGTGAACATTAATCTGTTCCCCCACTGGAAATCTACTGATAGCAAATAAACCATAAATCAGATAAGAAGCCAGCCTTAGACCCCATCTACTGGCAAACATCTTGCAATGAGATGAGTAAGCAGGAAGTAACCAAACAAGCAAACATGCGGCTTATAACAAATTCTTTGGCACAAGGGGAGTTTTTACCACAATAAAAGATAAGAAAACATCTAGGTACTTTTCAATAAGATAGCAAAAAATAAGAAAACTTTGAAACAGGAGTAGATTTCAAAAGGGGAAACAAAATAAGAGTGAAAGCAGTTATAATAAGGTAAGATTTAAACTACATTTTAATATATTTTAAGAGACTAAAATGAAAGAGCAGAATTAAAGTAGAAGGCTATAATAAAATTTAATCACTAATAAACCTGATTCAAAAAGATTGAATATGCAACCTGAAGGTCAAAATTTAGAAGCTTTTTCCAAAAACACAGAGAAAAAGTTTAAAGGATGAAAATAAAAGTGAAGATAATAAATACAAATTGCAGAAAACAGAAATTCAGTAAATGAATAACCAATAGAGCAAAAACAATGAAAATACAATCAAAGAAAATTTTACTGACTGAAATGAAGTCCTAAGTCTTCAGATATAAAGGATTTACTTGTCTTACAAAAATAATAAAAAGTCATAACAAGACACATCATAGCAGGTTTATATTACAAAGATAAATAAAATCTGTAAGTATTCATATAGAAAGAAACAGGTTTATAACTATGAAATAAAATCATTCTGGCCTCAGAGTTCTCTGCAATATTAAATATCTTAAGACAACACTGTGATATTTATAAAGTTTTGTGAGGTAAAGCATATCAGTCAAGGACTCATTTGTATGCAGAGGCAACACAGAAGCAAATCAGAAAATATAGAAACCACAAGCCTTGTTAAAAAAAAAAAAAAAGAGGTGGGACTGACAATGAGCATTAAATCCAGTTAGATATGAAATTATTTAAATAATTACTATAATTATTTTGCACTAAAGTAGAAGCAAATACCAGAACTAATTATTAATAGAAAAAAACTCTACTGACATCTAATAAACCATGTTTTAACTCTTAAAAAATAAAACTAGACAAGTCACAAATATACATCCAAAGATATGCAAAGTTTTATTGTTTATAAAACTAAAATACCCAACCGAAATATCTATCAATAAAGATACAGTTAAATAAATTATAATATAGCCATGCATTGGAATATTAAAAGAACATTCCATGTTAATGTCAAGCATTAACAGTATTTTTGCAGAATACAGATATTCTGTCTTCTGCGTAGTCATTTTATACCTTATTAAAAATGTATAATAATGTACAACAAATTTACATAAAATTTTTAAGAGGATCCAGAAAACTCTCATAGAATTTTTTCAGGACTTTATTTAACACATCACAAAACCTACTTTTTTCCAAGCTATCAGCATTTAGATTAAGTTTTAAATATCTTCTATTTTTAAAAATTAAGATTAGCAACCCAAAACTTTAAAAATAAACACTTTGTAAATAATGAAAATGAGAACCTATCATATCAAAAGTTACATTTCTGAAGATACCACGAGGCAAATTTATTACTGTAACTTATTTAATAAAAGAATGAAAACTAAACTCCAAATTAAAGAAGTAGAATATAGAAATAAGAAAAAGTAAATTAATAATAAATTCAAAATTATTCAAAAAATAGTAATAGACTAATTTCTTATGGATATAATAAAAGGTACACAAATGTACAAAATAGGGAATGCAAAGGAGATATAATTGCAGAGAATATTTTTAACTGCAGTATACTATGCAAAACTCTGTACTAGTTGCTTGTAAAATCTTGAAAAAGTAAATTATTTTCTAGGAAAATAGAAGTTTCAGGATCAATCCAAGTGAATGTGGAAATCTCAGGCTGCAAAGAAAAGAAATGTTGTGGAATGGTTGATACTGTCAATGAGTTTTGTTTCTGGGGAAGGAGAATGTTTTTGTTAAGAAAAAGCTACCCCCCAGCGCCCCCCTCCCAGAAAGAAAGAAGGAAAGAAAGAAAGAGAGAGAGAGAGAGAGAGAGAAAGAAAGAAAGAAAGAAAGAAAGAAAGAAAGAAAGAAAGAAAGAAAGAAAGAAAGAAAGAAAGAAAAGAAAAGAAAAGAAAAGAAAAGAAAAGGAAAGAAAAGAAAAGAAAAGAAAAGAAAAGAAAAGAAAAGAAAAGAAAAGAAAGAAAAGAAAGAAAAGAAAAAAGAAAAGAAAGAAAGAGCGGGCTATCCCCGTGGTATATATGAAACTTCAAAGCATAGAAATTTCTGCACCTCCTTCATTGTATGAAGCTAGGATAACTTTCATAGTAGAGCTGTCAGTTTGTGAGCATTTATTGCGAGTTATCAATAAACATATGTGCCTTCAAAATTTTTATGTCATATTTATATACATTTGGATCATCTGGTCTCTTAAAATCCAAAATTGACTTTCATTAATAACTACATTAACTTGTTTTATTTTATATTATTTTTATGATTGTAGTGTTATCTTTATTTTTTAAAACAATTTAGGCTGGGTGGTTCATGCCTGTAATCCTAGCACTTTGGGCGGCTAAGGCAGGCGAATTGCCTGAGCTCAGGAGCTCGAGACCAGTCTGGGCAACACGGTGAAACCCCTTCTCTACTAAAATACAAAAAAATTAGCTGGGCATGTGCCTGTAGTCCCAGCTACTAGGGAGGGTGAGGCAAGAGAATTGCTTGAACCCAGGAGGTAGAGGTTGCAGCGAGCCAAGATCGTGCCACTGCATTCCAGCGTGGGCGACAGAGCAAGACTCCGTCTCCAAATAAATAAATACATACATACATATACAAATAAAATTTAATCTCTGGAACCTGCAGATGAAGAACACGCATGATGTAGAGACAGATTGTATATCTGTTGATATTTCATGTATGCCTATCGTCTTAAAAAGGCAACAAATAGCAACTTCACTGTGTATAAATGATCTTGGGTCCATTTTCTTTTCCTCACTGTCACTTTGCAGATGCTGTTCCATTGCTTTATTTTTAAGTTTCATTTTTTAATTTTAACTGTTACTTTAGATTCAGGGAGTACAAGTGCAGATTTGCTACATGTGTATATTGCCTGATGCTGAGGTTTGGGGTATGGATGATTCCATCACCCAGGTAGTGAGCATAGTACCAGATAGGAAGTTTTTTAGCCCATTCCCCACTCTGTCCCTCCTCGTTCTAGTAGGCCCCAGCGTCTATTGTTCCCATCTTTATGTCCATGTGTACTCAATGTTTAGCTCCCACTTATAAGTGAGAACACGCAGTATTTGATTTTCTGTCCTTGTGTTAATTTGCTTAGGATAATGGCCTCCCAGCTGCATCCGTGTTGCTGCAAAGGACATGACTTCATTCTTTTTTTATAGCTGCATAGTATTCCATGGTGTATATGTACCACATTTTCTTTAACCAGTCCATCAGTGAGTGACTCCTTAATGAATATGAGGGTTTCTGGGGGAGCGATTAAAATATTCTGGAATTAAATAAGAAATGATGGTTATACAACATTGTGAACTTAAAATAACTATATCAAAAGCAAAGCCTTCATTGAGATTTATGATCATCTTATTTTTTAAACTACATAAATAATGGAAGTGTTCCAAAAACATTATTTTAGTGATGATTTCACAGCTATATAAATTCACTAAAACTCATTGAATGCTACAATGGAAATGGATGAGTTTTACAGTATATAAATTCTATCTCAATATATACTCTTTCTAAGAGAATCAAGCAAAAAAAAAAAAAAAAAAAAAAACTGCTTCTATTTGAGCAAAAGTTTTCAAGTGCCTTTGTAATTCCCTCTGAGTTTCACTTCAAGTACTGTTTCGCATAGCAGCCTTTTCTGTCTTTCCAGCGGTCTCCACCAAACTAAGATATGATGAGCAGTCCCAGTAAACCAGGAGGCTGGTAGGACTCCTGGCTATGATTTCACAGCACCTACTTAGCAGACAATATTCTACCCAAAAGTCACTATGAGAAGCATATTGCTTCTTTTTACAGAAAGTTAGTCATCAAGAATCTCTCCTGCCAGCTCAGCTTTCTCAATCCCCCAGGTATTATCATGCTAATTATGGGTAGGGTTATATTCAATAAAAGTTATTCTAAAGAAAGAACAGTTAAATGACCATCAACTTCAGATAAATTTTCTATCTCAAGAATGAAGATAATTAAAGAATGGCTACACATTAAATAATAATATTGACCCAGACAATATATAATAAGAACTTTCACATTCTTTGACTTTATAATTCTGCTTTTCAGAATTTATCAGACATTTGGTCAGATGAATTTGTACAAAGTTGTCTATGTTGGCTTTATATATATTAATAACAACAAAGGAACTAAGGCTATCAGCAACTGAAAGAAAATAATGATAACATAAATTATTATATATTCCTATTATTAAATATAACATAGACATTAAATATAATGATCGCTTTAGGGTTTTTAAATTTTTTTCTTGAGACAGGTTCTTTCTCCATCACCCAGTCTACAGTACAGTGGTGCCATTACGTCTCAATGCAGCCTCGACCTCCCAAGTTCAAACAATCCTCCATCTCGCCCTCCCGAGTAGCTGGAACTATAGGCATGCACCACCATGCCTGGCTAATTTTTTAAATTTTCTTACAGATGAAGTCTTACTATGTTGCCCACACTGGTCTCAAACTCGTGGCCTCAAACAATCCTCCCACCTCAGCCTCTCAAAGTGCTGAGATTACAGATGTGAGCCACTACACTTGGCTGAGAAGTTGCTTGAGTTTTTTGTTTGCTCTCTGTAACTTGCCTTATTGAGAGCCATGGTGAGCCAAGAATTCATTTCGGTGTCTAAATACATTTCTTGGGATTATTTCTAATATTTCCTTTTTTAAAAAATAGACTTTATCTTTTTAAAGCAGTTTTGGGTTCACAGCATAATTGAGAAGGTATAGAGATTTCCCTTATACCCCCTACCCCCACACAGGCACAGCCTCTCCCGTTATCAAGTATTCCACCAGTTTTACATTTACATTTACATTTACATTTACATTTACATTTATAATTGATGGATGTCTGAAAACTTTACATGAGATGGGAAGGTGCTCATCGAACAGTGTAAAAAAAAAAGATATGTATGGAGATTGTTGGTTAAGCAATTTATGAATCTGAGAACTAGTAAAGGAAAATGTATTTTCCTGTATTTCCTTTACTAGCTGTATTTCAGGATAAACAAATAACTAGATGAAGAAAGTTATTTCTTTTTCTTTCTTTCTTTCTTTTTTTTTTTTTTTTTTTTTTGAGACAGAGTCTCGATCTGTCTCCAGGCTAGAGTGCAGTAGCGCCATCTCAGCTCACCGCAATCTCCGCCTCTCGGGTTCAAGCAATTTCCCTACCTCAGCCTCCTGAGTAGCCGGGACTGCAAGCATACACCACCACACCCGGCTAATTTTCTGTATTTTAGTAAAGACCGGGTTTCCCCATGTTGGCCAGGATGGTCTCAATCTTCTGACCTCCTGATCCTCCTTCCTGACCTCGTGATCCGCCCTCCTGACCTTGTGATCCGCCCACCTCAGCCTCCCAAAGTGCCGGAATTACAGGCCTGAGCCACCGTCCCTGGCCTGGGAAGTTCTTTCTTCACAGAAGAATTCTTGCTAACAAGTGCAAAAAGAATAATAGAATCAGAGGGTCACTATTTTGTAAGTACAAAAAAAGTTTATAATGGTTGATGAAACCATTAACGAACTTTGCAATAGGTGGATCAGTCTGATACTGTGAAAACCAATTGATCAAGCTCAGCATCATGAAAGATGGGACAATGAGACATGTTCTTCTGGATGTGACATAACAGAGTACACAGTATCGCCTATGAAATATGGCTGTCAAAAAATAATAACACATAAAAGTGAACCGGAATTAAATCAAGTTTCTAAATCCGACCACCAATCCATCAGAAAATATTGGAAATCAGGAAACAGGTTAAATGACACCATGAGGAAGCAATTAGTCAAATGCAGGTGTAAAATAATCTATAAAACAAATGGGCTATTTCACAAAGGAATGGCATTTTTAAAAAAGGAGAAGAAACTGGACTAAAAGAAACTTTAAAAATACATGAACTAAATGTATTAAAATATGTGAACTTTATTTGGATCCTTATTAACAGACTCCACTTTTTTTTTTAATGTAATCTTTGAGATAATTAGAAAAATTTAAATATGCATTGACACTAGATAATATTAAAGAATTGTTTAGTTTTTTTTTTTTTTTTTTTTTGAGACAGAGTCTCACTCTTGTCACCCAGGATGGCATGCAATGGCACGATCTCGGCTCACTGTAAGCTCTGCCTCCCGGGTTGAAGTGATTCTCCTGACTCAGCCTCCCAAGAAGCTGGGATTACAGCTAATTTTTGTAATTTTAGTAAAGACAGTTTTCACCGTGTTGAACAGGCTGATCTCGAACTCCTAACTTCAACTGTTCTGCCCCCCTCGGCCTCTCAAAATGCTGGGATTACAGGAGTGAGCCACCATGCCTGACCAAGAATTGCTATTTTAATTATTATAAGACTGATAATAGCATGCACTGATGTTAAAACCAAAAGAAAAACTTTACCTGTTAAGATATATACTGAAGTATATATGGGTGAAATCAAATGACTTGTGGGATTTGTTTTAAAATACTATAGCCAAAAAAGTGGAGGTGAGCAATGAGTAGATAATAAAGTGAGGAATAAATGAAACGTGATTGGCAAAATGCTAACTGTGGAAGACAGACAACAAGTACATAGAGATCATTATACTCTTCTATCTACTTTTAGGCACATTTGAGATTTTCTATAATAAAATATTTTTAATGCATATTTATACATGAAATAAGTCTGGATAAAAAAAACTAAACATATCAATAATGATTAACAGATGATGTATCTGAATTGTGGAAATCAAGATAAATTTCATTTTTATGCTTTTCTTCAGGTTAATTTTCTACAAATTTTATATGCTACCTCTATAAGCACAAAAAGCAGGCACTTTAAAGTCAATATCAGCCTCGTATTTGGAGATGTCACCTAAGACCCTCCTACTCACCCAGGCATCCTATTGTCTGGCATTTAATAATACTGTATTATGAGGATTTATGTATCTCTTCTTAGACTCAGTTGGCATTCCTGAAGCAGTGACCCAAAGGAAAACCATCTTCTAAGTTCAGATGTTTCCTAGATGAGAATTTAACCCAAAGTATAGCTAATATTAGCAGAGAAATGCCCTGCAGTGCCTTTGTGAATTAATATAATAGAAACCTGAAATACAAATATCAAGAGAACGAGAAAACAGAACCAGTCAACAAAAGACTATGCATGAACCATGTTAAAGAGAGGAAAGGGCAAACAGCCAAATGTTGACATGGGTAATTATTACTAGTTAGCTAAGTTAAAATTAAAAGGAACAATTATGGGACATTTCAGGTAACTAAAAAAAAAAATTCTCCTGAAGTTACTGAATTTTGTGAAACTGGTCTGTTTTTACATCTAACAAAATTATGTTATTAAGTTTCTGAATTTGTTAAAAGGTCCAAAATCCTTGACCAGGTTGGGTGGCTTACGTCTGTAATCCTAGCACTTTGGGAGGCCAAAGTGGGTGGATTTCTTGAGGTCAGGAGTTTGAGACCAGCCTAGCCAACATGGTGAAACCACATCTCTACCAAAAAATACAAAAAGTAGCTGGACATGGTGGTATGTGCCTGTAGTCCCAGCTACTCAGGAGGCTGAGGCAGGAGAATTGCTTGAACCCGGGAGCCGGAGGTTTCAGTGAACCAAGATCACACCACTGCATGTCACCCCGGGTGACAGAGCAAGACTCTGTCTCAAAAAAAAAAATAAGTAAATAATAAAACCAATGACCAAAGAAATTCCAATGAAATATGACAAATTGTATACATATATCAACCTCTTCTCCCCACTCCTCAAATCCCTCTAAATTAATAGTGGAGGGAATAAAAAAGTATAAACCTGAAAGAACAAAGAGAGCATGATGGCAACAACAGAATTTTAAGAGCTAAAAAGTAGAGGATGAGTGGTTATTAACCCAGCAGACTAGAAATATCTTGCAACTCACAATGCAGGACCCCAGGAAACTGGAGACGCCTGGTATTTCTGAAAGAGAGGGGGGTGTAGGTGGGGCTGAAAATAGAACAAATTGATCATCTACACAAGAAATTTATCTTCTCTGCAATTCCAAGCATTCACAGAACTGCCCTTCCTGACCTCAGGAAAGAACTAGGGTTTTTACTCTCAAGAAAGATTAACTAGAAGAATTCTAGTTCAGGATGCACCAGGCACATCTCAGGGCTGGGATATCACATGGGCATTTAATAATATTACATTACATTAACACCCAGTTAACTCATCATTCAAATGAATATGGTATAAAGAAATATAAGTTCCCTCCAAAAAAACGTTTACCACAGAAAGCTGCTAGAGGAAATGTACTACCAAAATGGGGTAATAAACCAAGAAACCTGAAAACCCAAGATTCAGGAAATCGGGGATTTAACGTAAGAGAAGGTTTTAATTGACAGTTGTACAATAGGCCTAGTCTGCTTCTTCTAGGAGCCGAAAGACTGTGGGCTCTCAAATGAGTATTTCCAAGAAGGAAAGAAGAATGAAAAAAAATTACAAAGTGACCTGATGTGTTTTAATATCTTGCGGGAGACTTATACCTCTGCAGGAAATTTTTGGCCGAATTAGCACAGAAGTACATAGAAAGCCAAGCAAAAGTAAGATAATTATTGCCACAGGGGAAAAAAAAATTAATGTCTGAGAAAGGAAAGGTGATTCTTGTATACTACATGATTCAGCTGTAATGTCTGTATACTCATGACAATGTAAACACCAAAGACATACAAATTTGGTATCTGGGTAAGAAAATGGTGAGAAAAGGAATGTGCAAAGATGTTTATATTGGTCATGGAAGAGTGGAGAAAAGATAACCTTTCATCTTCCACAAAAGGAAGTAAAAAGATAATAAATAAAAGTGGAATAACTCAAGAAATAACATAGGCATGCTATTTAGAAAGAAAAGGTAAATTCCAGAAGAAATTGCTAAATATCTTTAAGGAGTAGGAATCTGAGGTATAGAAAGGTAGACTAACATAGTGTCTGTTTTTGTGTTATAATCCTAGTAAAAATTTGATTTTTTAAGCGATGTATATGTGTACAGTGATAAAAATAAATAATCAAAATTACATTTCAAAATAACATAAACCAACACCCATAAGCAAATTTATTCAGTCAAAATCTTCGTATCTAGTTCATTTTCTGCCACCTTCTAGGGTAAGATGTTTAACAAATGTGAAGTATATTTCTGGAAATCAGGGGAAATATTACCATTTGTGCTTTTTAGCATTTATTAGTATATTAAGATTTAGTTGATGATATAGAATCCCTCCGGTTTATCTAATCAGAAAAGTCATTTATATAGAGAAAGAGAAACTTACCTAGCAATGGATGGGCTGGAGGAGAAAGATTTAGCCATAGCTTCCAGAAATGATCCTCAAATATAAGGGAAATCTGGAGAACAGGGAAAATGCAAATGCTCATTCCAGGAACACACCCCTCTATCCACAATCCACACCAGCAAAATGCAAGCTCCATGTCTCATCTCTCAACACTCAAGAATTTACTACAGCCTCCCTTACTGCAGAAAACCAACTGTTCCAAGATCAAGTTTACCCTCAGCAAAAACAGAAGCACAGCTTCCCCATCACTACTGACTTCCAAATCTTGCACATGAGTACCTCAGTGTATCCTGGCTGTAAGGGAACAAGCCCATCACATGCCTTCCTTCCACTATTTCATATTCTTAGCCTTTGTTATGGTGATTTAAATTTTACATTCTGTCGGGCATGGTGGCTCATGCCTGTAATCCCAACATTTATGGACACCGAGGTGGGTGGATCACTTGAGGCCAGGAGTTTGAGACCAGCCTGGCCAACATGGCGAAACCCTGTCTCTACTGAAAACACAAAAAAATTAGCCGAGCGTGATGGTGCGCACCTGTAATCCCAGCTACTCTGGAGGCTAAGGCAGGAAAATTGCTTGAACCCAGGAGGTGGAGGTTTGGTGAGCTACAATTGGGCCATTGTACTCCAGCCTGGGCAGCAGAGCAAGACTCTGTCTCAAAAATAAAAAATAAAAATATTATTCCTCATTGACAATATACCTGGTTACATGAGAGCTCTCATGGAGATGTACAAGGAGATTAATATTGTTTCCTTCACTGTTAACAGAACATCCGTTCTGCAGCCCATGGATCAAGAAGTAATTTCATAGAAAGTGATTCTTCTGATGGATCTGAGCGAAGTAAATTGAAAACCTTTTAAAAAGGATTTGCCTTTCTAGATACCATTGAGAACATTTGTGATTCACAGGAGGAGGTCAAAAATATCAACATTAACAGGAGCTTGGAAGAAGTTGATTTTAACCCTCATGAATGTCTTTGAGGGGTTTAAGACTTCAGTGGCAGAAGTTGCTGCGATGTAGTGAAAATAGGAAGAGGACTAGAATTAGACTTGGAGCCTAAGGTGGTATTGAGTTTCCGCAATTTCATGATAAAAATTTGAATGAATGAGCAGTTGCTTCTTACAGATAAGCAAGGAAACTGGTTTCTTCAGATGGAATCTACTCCTGGGGAAGATGTTGTGAACACTGTAGAAATGACAGCAAAGAATTTAAATATTTCATAAACTTATTAATACGGCAGTGGCAGGTTTGGAGAGGATTGATTCTAATTTTGACAGAAATTCTACTGTGGGTAAAATGCTATCTAAAAGAATTCCTCAATACAGAGAAATCTTTTGTCAAAAGAAGAGTTAATCGATGCAGCAAACTTCATTGCTATCTTATGTTAAGAAATTGCCACAGCTACTCCAACTTTTAGTAACCACTACCCTGATCAGTCAGCAGCCATCAACATTGAGGCAAGACCCTTCATCATCAAACAGATTACAATTCATTGAAGGTTCAGATGATCATTAGCATGTTTTAACAATACAATATTTTTAACTAAGGTATGTACTTTTTTAGACATACTTCTATTGCACACTTAATATAGTACAGTATAAACATAATTTTTATATGCACTGGAAAACCAAAACTTTCATGTGACTCACTTGATTGCAATATATGCTTTATGGTACTAGTCTAGAACCAATCTACAATATCTCAAGATATGTCTGAATAATGTTATAGTTTCTAATTCACCAACAGGACCCAGAAGATGTCATCCAAACATTCAGGTCTGGACTAAGGCTAGCACGGTTATTAATTTCTTAATGTGGAACTGTTGAAAGAATTCCTAAAACTAATCCTCTCAGAAGAGGTAGAATTTGACAAGAAGTCAATGATTAGTAATAGTTAATAATATTATATATTTAATATAAGTGTATATCACATTATAAAATTATGACTGTTATTCTGGAGACTTAGGTTTTACTTTAAAAGCTGGCTATAGTTGACCCTTGAAAAATGTGGGGGTTAGGGATGCAAACCCCTCCATACAGTAGAAAATTTATGTATAACTTTTGAGTCTCCGGAAAGTTAACTATTAATAGCTACTGTTGACTGGAAGCCTTATTGATAACATAAATAGCCAGTTAAGACATTTTTTGTACGTTACATGTTTCACATACTGTATTCTTACTGTAAAGAATGTTACCATATTCTTACTGTAAAAGAAGTACACATACTGTATTCTTACTGTAAAAATGTTACTAAGAAAATCATAAGGAAGAGAAAACATATTTATTATTCACTAAGTGGAAGCGAGTCATCATGACGGTCTTCATTTTCATTGTCTTCACATTGAATAGGCTGAGGAGGAGGAGAAAGAGGAGGGGTTGGTCTTGCAGTCTGAGTAGGTGGCAGAAGAAGAAGAAAATTTGCATATAAGTGGATCCTCAGAGTTCAAACCCATGTTGTTTAAGGGTTAATTGTATAGTGTTTGAAGTAGGTTGTCAACTGGCCAAAGGAAGCTACACATATATATAGCACACTCATATATCCCACACATAAACACACATTTTTAAGTTAAATTAAAATTCCAGTGAAGTAGCTAAAAAGTCCAAGTGTTCTTAGGAGTGAAATGACACCCACAGATGTTCGTTCTCTCAATTTCGTCAATAAGAAACTGAATTGTCTCAGAAATAAGAACAATGTATTGGTCCTTGGCATATTTGCCCTCAGATCCATTCATTCCTCCGCTTTCTTCTCATCTACTCTGTTCTGTATGCCCGAGGGACTCACCCAAACTCCCATGTCAGCTGCTATTCTGGTGAATTTAGCCAATGAGAAGTGCTGATGGAAGACACAAAAGGAAGACAGGACAGAATTCTCCCTCTCTACTTTGGGGAGCTTCTCTGACAACAGCTACATCTCCTCCTCCTTGGCTCCAACTACCCCTGGGAAAGCCCACCCCAGCTGCAGCATTCTTCAGGTATATCAGGCTCCTGGGCTCTGATAACATCTCCTTCTTCCTTGGTCCCTCCAGCAGTTGCTAATCTTTTACATGACCTATGTAAGCAATTCTCCATATTAAAGTATATTATTTCTGTTTTCCAGGTTGGACCCTGAATGATAAAAATTACTACATAAATTATTTTAAGTTAGTCTATAGTTCTTTTTGGGGCAGGAGATAGTTGATACGTGGCTTATGATTCTCCTGAGTAATCAACTGCAGTATTTTCTTTTTTTGGAAAAAAAAAATGTTTATTGACCTATTCTAATGAGATAGAGTGGATCAAATAATTCACTGAGATGTGAAAGGGAATTTTTTATTGGAATAATAAAAGGGCCTGTATAAGGGCTTACACAGAAAATAAAAGCCAGTCATCCTTCTCTGTTCAGATTGCTGGTTCTCAGCCTGGCCCTCTGTTATAATTATCTGGGGAGCCTTAAAAACCACCCCAATCTGGAAGATTTTGTTTCAAATAATCAGGAACAATCTAGACCAGTAGCATCAGTAGTACCTAGAACTAGTTAGAAATGCAAAATTTGGTCCCCCGCTCTGGAATTACTGAATCAGAAAATTGTGACCAGCCTAAATATTTTTTAACAAGCCCACGAGGTGATGTGATATGTGCACTAAACTTTGAGAACCACTATTTTAAAACTACCCGGGTGATTCTAATAGGCAGTCAAATTTGAAAACTACTGGTTTAGAAATAGATTGCTTATAAAATAATAACCTTAATTCAATATACATTTATTAACTAAGTATTATGTTTTGTAATTTCCTGTTGCCCAACAAAAATTAAAAATTGAGACCATTAATAAAATTTGAAACTATGCATAAAGATGATGTATTAAAAGAAAAAACTTGAAGACGCCGGAAAAAAATATAGTTACACAAAACACAAAAAGAAAAATTAAATCAGGAAATTTCCTCTTTCTGAATTAAAAGTAGCTAACTAGGTAATAAACATACTTCGACAATAAGGCTGAGATTCACTGCAGAATGCATGTCTAACATTGAACACACATTTCTCCAACTTGTCTTCAATTTTATCTTCTATTACCAGATTAATATCACAAAGTATATATTGTGAGAGATGACCTTTGATCACGTAATCCAGTATTTTGCAGCCAATAATTTATGGACTCTTGGTTTCGCAAAGTTTTTCTGACAATGTAGCAGTTATGATGGTTTCAGATGCAAATAACAATAACCCCAACTCAAGCTAGCTTAAAAAATCAAGGCCAGGCAAGGTGGCACTCGCCTGTAATCCCAGAACTTTGGGAGGCCAAGGAGGGAAGATTACCTGAGGTCAGGAGTTCGAGACCAGCCTGGCCAACATGGTGAAACTCCGTCTCTATTAAAATACAAAAATTAGCCAGGCGTGGTGGCACACGCCTGTAATCCCAGCTACTTGGGAGGCTGAGGCAGGAGAATTGCTTGAGCCTGGGAGGCAGAGGTTGCAGTGAACCAAGATCATGCCACCGTACTCTAGCCTGGCCAACAGAATGAGACTCTGTCTCAATAAATAAATAAATAAATATAAATAAACTATATTTAGGGCTCATTTAAGGCCTACAAGTAATGACAGCTTCAGGTGCAGTTTGATTCTATGGGCCCCAACTCCATTTCTCTGTACTTCTATTGTATTTACTCTCAACTTTGACTTGTTTCTTGTTTCAACTTTGACTTTAGACTTGACACCTCTCATTTTAACAAAACGCTGCAGCAGTATTCGGCTCATATCTGTAACCTACTGTCTTCGTTCGTTTAGTGTTGCTATAACAGAATACCTGAGACTGAACAATGTATAACAAACAAATTTATTTTTCATGGCTCTGGAGGCCGGGAAGTTCATGATAAAAGGGCCAGCATCTGATGAGGGCCTTACTGCTGCATCATCTTGTGGCAGAAGGTGAGAGACAGGGAGTGCAACAGACAACAAGAGGTAAAACTCACAGTCTTGAGCCTTTTATCATTGGCCTCAATCCATTCATGAGGATAGAGCCCTCATGACCTAGATATCTCCCATTAGGCTCTGCCTCTCAACACTGTTGTACTGGGGATTAAGCTTCCAGCACATGCTTTATAAGGAACACATTCAAACCATTGCATGCATACCACCTAGAGGAAAAAAATGTGTGTCTTTTCACATCAATTCTGAGGAAAAAACAAGAATTCATGTTCCCCAGAAGTCCCCAGAAAATAGACTGGTTCGTCTTTGGCCCAGGTTGGTCCAGTAGGACCTAATCCTTGAGGTCAGGTGAATGATCTTGGCTTCAGTTCATCAGGGCCCAATCATGGTGCTGGAGATGAAGCTGTTTTCCCCTGAAACAAAGGGAAAACTGGGGTAATGCTGCCATGGGAAAGTGCAATGAATGCCAAGAAGCCTAAAAAGGGTATACTACAGCGGTGGGAGGGGGCATGTTAAACTAATAAGTAAAATAATAGTTTTCTTTAAAATAGTTTTTCTTTAAATAAGAAACTTCTTATAGTCTCCAAGAAGTTTATCAATGGAACATTTATGGCACCCAATGGCAATGAGATAGATATTCTTCAGTCAATTTAGTACCCAGGTTAATACTACTAATCAAGTCTTATATGTATTCTTCAATTACTTATTTTAATTTTTATTCTTAGTCATATATTATATAACTTAACACTTGTAATGAATGACTGGAGACAGAAAGGCATACATGTTAGCATGTGTTATTCATGTTCACACAGCACCTTCTGATGATAGCGCTATAATTTTCTTTTAGGAAAATACCAATACCTCGTCCATAATGTGTACAATAAAAGTGAGATTGTCAACCAAGGCACTCCTCTCTCCCATAGCCAAGCAGTGAGCATGTAACCCAGAATAGGCCAATCCAATCCCCTTCCCTTCCTCAGCAGGAAAGGGGATTGGATTGGCCTATTCTGGGTTACAGTTGCCCTTGGCCAATCGCTTTTCTTGCAAAGGAAAGTGAATTGGCCAAGGATAGGAAGAAAAATCACAGATGCTGATTCATCTCTGTGATTCACTCTGATAGAACTATTAATTAGCCACTGCCCACAAGATCTTAAGAGTTCCCAGGTTTTTACTCCTTTTCAAACCTGGTCCTTGAGATTTCTTTGATGTTGTCAGTCACCCCAGAATCGTCTAGTCAATTCTCTTTTCACCTCTTTTTTACGAATAGAATTCTATTATTTCTGTCTTAGCCCATTTTCTGCCACTGTAACAGAACACTAAAGACTGAGTAATTTATGAAGAAAAGAAATGTATTTCTCACAGTTCCGGAGGCCAGAAAGTCCAACAGCATGGCTCTGGCATCTTGTTTTGTTGTGTTATCCTGTGGCAAAAGGGCAAGCGAACGCACAAGACAGACAGAGAAATGAGGGCCAAACTTCACCGTTTTATCCATAGTCCACTCCCTCAACAACGGCTTTAATCCATTAATGGATTAATGCAGGACTCTGTCCTCACAACCTAACTACCTTTAAAAGGCCTCGTCACCTAATACTGTTACACTGGCAACTAAATTTCATCATGAGTTTTGAAGGGAGCATTCAAATCATAGCAGTTTGCAATGTATAATTTTGATAAGAAGCATCAAAATGATAATTCTGAAAATTTTCTTCAAGATAATCAACACTGAATTTATAAATTGCATGCATCTGATCAAAACTTTTAGTTGGCACATCAATGTACTTCTAGCGTTTTAAAAACCATTGTTGAAAAAGAAAATACAATAACATTTTATTCAATTTGACTCATAATTTGTTATGAATAAAGACTTTCTAAACCCTCAATATGTTATTTGTGGATAAGTGCTTGAAAATAGCAGCTTGAAAACTTCTCTCTTACCCTACCATTTAGAAACAAAAGACAAAAATTACAAAAATAAGCTAGCTTTTTATAAAGCAAAATGTAAGAATTCTAAGTATAGGTACAAAAGCAGTTTTTTGTCAAGGTTTGATGCATGAAATGAAGTTACATTTTAGTGTATACTGTAATATCTATTTAATCCCAAATGAAACATGAGGTACTATTATTTTTAACTGATTTATCAGTAAATCATGATTTTTCTCTGCTTATATTTCACCTCTGAGGGCTATCTCTATAACCTTTTCTCTTACAATAAAATTCAGGAAAATTAAACATTTTCTAAAGACTAAAGCTACATTTAAATATACAGTGACTACTGCACAACGCATATAAAAACAATATGAAGGAGAGGATTGTAAATTTATACCATAATCTTTAAGACATACTGATCTGAAAAGTTTCCTTGCCTTTAAAATCACTTCTTTATCATATATCACACAAATAATATTTTTTTAATTTCTAAGGGACCTAGATAGATTACATACTTCATTGACATGTGTTTAAGTTAAAAAAAAAAAAAAGATGGAAAACACTGATCTGTTTACTTGTTTGACAGAAGCTGGGGAGGTTACACAGAACACAGTGAAACACAAGCAGGGTTCCTTAGAACTTTCAACATCCATCAGACATTCTTGCTCCCTGGTACCACAAATGTGCTGCAGTCTTTGCAGTGTTAGTTAAAATAGCAATCCCAAAAGCATACATTTCTGTATAATTACATGCCTATTGCTCATTGTACCTTCAAATCAATGTTGCATCAAACCTAAGTATTTTGAGATTAAACCCAGAGCAGTCACTTGGGATCTATCACTACAGATTGATTCTGGACATTCTTGATGTTGAATGATATTGCTAAATTAAGGTTGCATAGATCTACGTTTACAGAGATTGAATTATTATTTTTGTTTAAGACAGGATCTCACCCTGTTGCCCAGGCTGGAGTGCAGTGGCATGATCTTGGTTCACTGCAACCTCCTCCCCCTGGGTTCAAGTAATTCTCCCTCTTTGATCTCCCAAGTAGATGGGACTACAAGCATGCGTCACTATGCGCTGCTAATTTTTGTATTTTTTTGTAGAGACAGGGTTTCACCATGTTGTCCAGGCTAGTCTTAAACTCCTAAGCTCAAGTGATCCACCCCCCTGAGCCTCTCAAAGTCCTGGGATTACAGGCATGAGCCACCGCGTCTGCCCCAAAGATTGAATTTCTAACAGTCACAAAAAAATAGCAAACCAACTTTTCTCCACTTTTCTACCAGAATTTTGCTCTCACCCTAAAGCAGAGGGCAAAGAATGGCCAGATACTGATTTTTGTGTTCCTTTGGTTGTTTCTGTTGCCCTAATTAGTCACTTTTGAACATTTCTGCTATCTCCAGCTGTCTTTGATGGAAGTGATATGTAAGCTTCTGATAAGATTTCATAATGTTGAAAGTCTAACAAAGAAGTGTTCAAAGTCCCTGGACAAGAAACACTGCTCTCTTTGTTAAATGGGCTGCCCAGATAACCAGGAGAGAGATGGAATTATATATTCAGAAAAATGTTTCAATATTAGAACTTTAAAATTCTTTGTAAAAATTTTATGTTAGCTTGAACTAGGCCTTTACCTGACTTCCATGACATGATGAATGTCATATGGTTGAGAAAATTACGTTCTGACAGTTTCCATGTCCTTTTAAGTAACCCAAGACGCCCAAGATCTGCTGCTATAAAAATTAAATAAACAAACAAGCAAATAAATGAAAGAAGAGTTTTGATCACCATAGTATCTGCCAGTGTGCCCCACCCAATTGATTGGAATTTCTGATGTGTGCTATTTCTGTAATGATGGCCAAAAGACACACTTTTCTTGAATGGTTTGCAGCAGAGCCTAGAATCCAAATGAGTTTCCCCAGCCCATATCCTACCATGAAATTCAGAATTCAGGCCTAATGTTCACCTCTACCTCCTCCCCTCTGATCAGTGCTGTCTTTCATTTAAATTCTAGAGCACTACAACCATAATTTTTCATTCCCTCAGTGTTCAGTCATTGTGCTTTTACATACATAACAGCATACAGTCCATGAGAAACTGCCAAACTTTCCCTTTCATGATCGATCAATGTTTTACCTGACAGTTAAGTCCTTGTGGCATCCTACAAAAATCTGCTTAACTGATAATACCCCTGAACTGTTGTATTAATACCACCATGTCTCAACATGCAGAGTTCTTGCTGGAGGTGCCAATCATATATCTTTTGCTTCTGTACTGGAAGCATAAATTCAAAATCTTTATGAAACTTTGCCTTAGATTCAGGTTTAATCCAGGTTAATGTCTAACTCTACCATATAATGAGCACCGTATGGTAAGTAAAATTTCCTAAGATTTTTCCTGCTGAATAGTCTCTGTGTTTCTTTGTTTCCTAAGAACCCCCAAAGAGCCATAACCACTAAAAAAAAGTGGGCAGAAGGGCCAGTCACCATAATACTTGCCATCCTTAGGGTATTTATTCTTCAATATCTATGTCTTGAGCATAAAATTTATGTATTTAGTACTAGGAGCCACCTTAGTTAGGGGATGCCTAAGTTTATTTTTTCAACTCTAAAACTCATCTCTGTGATCTTTGAAGTCAGGGCTGTTATTAGAGAAAGCAATAGGACAAAATAAAAACTAAAAGTTTAAACTATTTTAAATACTGTGGAATGTCTGGTAGGCTAAGTGGAGCATAGGTAATACATATGCTACACCAGATATGAAACCACCTTTGTGGAAGAAAAAAGGGGAAGCTTTCAGAGAGCAAAAATGAACAAGAATACAGGAAAACAGAGCTAATCTATGCCTTAGATCTCTACAATAGCAAAGTTAGTATCTTTACATTAGCAGGCACATGAAATTACAAAATAAATAGTTGACACAACTCTTTATTTCAGGCTTCTATTTGTCCAGTTTCCATTTTTTTCTTCCTCCCTTCCTTCCTTTCCTTCTCTCTTTAATCTTTTCATTCTTCCTTCTTTTAATAATATAGGATTAGAAAATAATGTATTGACTTTAATCATTCTAGGTCTATTCATGTTTTCCTTCTTTGCATTATGGATACCGAAATGCACTGACTTTCTGATCACTAAATGGATTTTTTTTTTTAATGTGGAAACAGGCCATAGGACATTTAGTGTGTGTGTATATACTCACAGTCTTTAAAGCAGTTCAAAATAAATGAGTTGTTTCATTCATCTAAAAGAAATGGAAAGAATAACCCATAGAAAAATTACAACAAATATATTTTTAAATTATACTAAACAGGCACAATGTGGAATATAATTTTCATCTAAAGTTTTCAGGATAACTAATTTGTAAATTTGTTGCATTGTGTACCTTTAAACCAACATGATTACCAAACAGATGAAATTCTTTACCTAGTCATTTTGGATTTACAAAGAGAAAAACAATATGTGCCTGGTGTACAATGATTAGTACATAGCTCTGGATCCCCTGTGTGCACAGTCCACTTAGCTGATAGGCTGGCTGGCTGGCTGATTGAAGATCTCTCTCTCTCAGACAGTGTAGCACAGTGGAAAGAGTGCTGGACTAGGAGCCAGAAGATCAGATATCAACTCCACAGTATCCATGGGGAAATCTCTCAGCCTTTATAGCTCTCCGATTTGTCATCTGTAAAACAGAATGAAACTATCTCCTGGCCTGCCCTGCTGGATTACTGGGAGAATCAGTGGAGACAATGCATGTGAAAGCATTTTGTAAATGCAAAGCTTTCATAGTGTAATTTGACTTAAATAGTCATTGATATTTTCCTGCTTTACAGTCACATTTTCAGCTTAGTTATGTCAGTTCACTTATACGCCAAAGCTAAATTTGACATAAAAGTATCAACTTCAAAGACCCAAACCATGTGTCCTGTCCTTAGGCCTGAAAACCATTTAATGTTTTCTAAAGCTGGGGTCAGTGAGTTGGTACCTCAGGATGGTATCAGCTGCATGCTAATAGTATTTAGCTTCAGTCCTGGACCAGTTTTCCTCTGACTTCAATATTGAAGTGTCTCAACTGTCATAAGGTAACAGCCTGGGAGGCCGACTGATAAGAAAAATGAGGCAGGGTGAAAACATCTGGTGCTCAGCTACTTTAGGCAGGTTAACTCAATATTAGGAGTTGGGAGAGATTTTCAGCCAGGGTTCTCATTATCTTTATTTAAATTGACTTTAGCCTTAAGGTAAACTATAAACCTACTTTAAGGGAGACAAGGTAGAGTATCAAGGTAGTCTCTTGACTCAGTTATCAAAAGGGCCAACTATGTACCTAGTCCATGAATTAATACATTCTTACTTTGTCACCTAGGTATCCAATCTGAGCAGAAGGTATTTCTCAGAAGTCCATAGCATCACTATATGTTTTCCCCATCTTTGGGGAATAAAGGGGTACTGCTCTAATAAAGCATGACTATTAGAAAGGAAACTGCCTGAACATTAGCATCTTGACAGCATTCTCATTGTCAGTGGTTAAACTGTCAGCTTTCAATTTTCAGGCAACAAAGTGAGAAGAAAAGTTTCTACAAATGACCTGATTACTTTTCGCTGTCCCTGCTACTTTACAGCCACATTATATCTGGAAGCTAAGATACGGGCATAGGACTTTGGGTGTTTCCATTAACAGGTTGGTTTGCACGGCTAGATAAAGATGTCTGGGGAAGTCCAAATCTCATTTACCATGAGGCTCCTTTGCATTTTTCCACTTGCCTTCTATATTGTATAACACAACAAAGTTAAATAGCATAGATTTCCAGGTCAAGGCCTAGACATAAACGAGACCAAGTCAACAAGAAATCTAGCAGTAGAGAAGCAGAAATTTTAATAAAATTCGGGGAGCAGCGGCAAGAAATCCTAGTATTTAATTAGTTAGACCTCTTTCAGGCTCCTGATATCTGTGCAGTTATCCTCTATTTTATTATTATGAGTTTGCTCACGTAAAACAACAGCTAAAAAAATGTTATACTGCCTCTCCCAGCAATTTTTAAAAACGTATCTGTAAGAAGAATTATTACATTATTTTATCACAGCTATTTTTACAAAACAGGATAAAATTATTAGCAAATTAAGCCCTAGTAAATTTGTAAACTGTTCAAGCACTTTCCTAATCAATAAATCAGAGCTGAATCAATCATTTCTAGGGTCTCTCCAAGCACTAATATTCTAGGTACTTCAAATGGCAAAGGGATACAGACAGCTCAAATTAACTGGGACAAAATTAAAACTTAACTTTATCAACTTATTTTCAGCTCTTCTAAATGTTTTCTCTTCTCTTAATCTTTAATAACTGCATATATGGCAAATAAGGGTCAAATAGATGATGACAAAAGAATAACAAATAAGCAAATAAACAGCTAGCCCTCAATATTAAAACACTGGCTATAAGCAGGAATTCACACAATTGTTTATGATCTCTACTGAAAATTCCTCCTCTATCTGTCTTTACTATAAGTGAATTGGGCCTTAGAATATTCTAAATAAGATCCTAGATATTGCTTATCTTCTAACTAATAAATTTATTTAATATCTTTGACTAAGTAGTTTCGATGGTCCCTTTAGTTCACAGAATAGGAAAAAGGTGGTCATTGACAATTCTGTCCTAGTACACGGTGATGCTAGTTGGCCTGAATCCTGACATAGAAGAAATATCCTCAAAGCTAAAAATTCACTGAGAGTCTATTCCAGGTCAGTCCCTGGCATATTTTCTGAGAAGATTTATTAATGCCAACCTCAACAGAAATAAACACAAGCTCATTAGGAAATGGCCAAGACAATCAGTCATTTAACAGAAGCCAAATAGCAAAGCCTGTCCAATCATGCATATACCAACTCAAAACTAAGGAGAAATAGTCACTCTAAAACATCATGGTAGGTAATATCCCACCAAAACTTAGAGTTCAAACATTACCAACAAGTAGAGTTAATATGCTACAAAAATAACATACTAGAAAACTCCAGACGTAATGATCCCATAACGCAAGCTTAATTTAAAAAAAGCCTTCAAAGTAACATATTGCAATTTAGAGCAATTCACTATGAATTATCCTTTGAATCTGACACAACTTAAGATATTCACAAAGAAACATTTCTGAATTATGTGAAAATTTTATTATTCTAAAAACAATGAGAAGCTGAAAATATTAAAACGTGACTAGCAATCTATTAGCTCAATTTTTAAAACACTTTCAAATATCTCCATAGATGGAGAGATTTACAGGGTAATCAAGTAGGTACAGGATATTCTTGACAGTAAATGCTAGCAGAATGAAGCTTATTATACTAATGTTTCAATATCTAAACCAACTGCAATTTAAATTAGCAAACTAAATTGTACTTTCATATTAAAAAGCATGTCTTTGGTGGTTTATGTATGAATATTTTAGACACATCCTTACATCCACAGTAGCATAGGATTAGAAGACTGGGGTCTGTCCTGATATCACAAGGAACAGGTCTAAACCAAAAGTCTGTTTCATGTAGCTTATAGATAGGGAGACTCATGTTTTCATTTGAATAACTGTTGCTTCTGCTACAAGGCATGCTGATACTTTAACAGGGTAAGTAATGAGGGGAATGAGTCTAGGACTGGGCAGGGACAAAGCCGGGAAAAACTGACCCAGGTATAGGGCTGGTGCCCAAAGAAGTAGTCTACAATCAAATGACCACTCCAGAAGAGCACAATGATCCTCACGCTTGGTTGCAGCTGTCATCAGTCTCAGATCCACTGAGTCTGGCAAATGTTTCAGATACTAGATGATCCACCAAGGCAGAAAGGGCTGTCCATAGAAGCTGTTTCAGTCAAGGTCACAGAAGGAAGCATTCATCACAGTCAGGTTAGGATAATTAAAGAAGGTTTGATAAAAGGATATTTTTAACAATGTAACGCTAGACCACAACAAAAAATGCAATACCCCAGTGCTCAGCTAGGCTGTAATCTACCCTAGGCCAGAAAGGGTGAAGAGTGGGAACAGTTCCAAGAATGTGGAAGCGGAGGACCACCTGGTGTGGAGTTCTGACCTTCAGTGGAAAGAAGTGAGCAGCTCAAGGTAACCCCAAAAGGAGGAAGCTAGCGGTATAAATATTCCTATCTCACTGAGTCACTCCCTTGAATCTCCTGCCAGCATTCCCCGTTAACCAAACCCAGCTAGAAGTCAGAAGGCAAGGGTTGATAAGTTTGCATGGGTCAGTATGGAGAGGGGAAGGGAAAACAAAGAAGAACTGGGTGGAGAGGGGTGTGGAAGGGCAAACTGAAGAAAGATGGCCCACCTAGGAAAACCATTCTATCCCAAACATGATTTCAGAAAATAAATGGGGATCTGAGGGTGAGGGTCCAGCATTCTGGAGAAGGGTACCAGCAGAGTGAAGCAAAATTTTACAGTCTTACAGCCCTACTGAAAAAAAAAAAAAAAATACTGGGTCAGAGAAAGACTCCATCCCAAATGGAGATGAGAATGCTAAGCAGAAAACCAAGGCAGAAGCCGGCTGGCACAAGCTATGCCAGTGATGTGGGAGTAAAGGAAAATCCCCAGGCATGCTGGAGGACTGGCTGCAGAGCAGAACAGCTCATCTTAGATCCGGTTCCCTGATGCCTTTGGCATCCAGTGTACTTTCTGCCTGGGTCAGGTCTGACAGAAGAACAAGTCAGGGTTGAGACTGTATTGAAGTCCAATGAGCAGTATCTGCAACTGAGAGAAAATAGGAAAGAAATTGCAAACAGTGCAGTAGAAGACTGTGTTGTAAGGCTCTTAGTGGGAAGTCTGAATATTTGTCCCTGCCCAAATTTCATGTTGAATCTTAATCCCTAATGATGGAGATGGGGCCTGGTAGAAGGTGTTTGGATCATGGGAGCAGATCACTCATAGCTTGATGCTGTCTTCATGAGAGTGAGTTCTCAAAAGATCTGGCTGTTTAAAAGTGTGTGGCACCTCATGCTCTCTCTCTCTCTCTCTCTCTCTCTCTCTCTCCCTCTCTCTCTTTCTTGCTCCTGCTTTCGCCATGTGATGTGCCTGCTCCCCTTTGGGCTTCTACCGTGATTGTAAGTCCCCTGAGACTTTTCCAGAAGCAGATGAATGCTATGCTTCCTGTACAGCCTGCACAACCATAAGCCAACTAAACCTCTTGTCTTATAAATTACCCAGTCTCATAGCAACACAAGAACAGCCCAATACAACATTCAAATTGGGAAATGTGAAGAGAGTTTACAAAGGTTTGGGAAGAATGTAAAGAGCGTAGGGAAACTACAAGGGATGCTTTTTCCATCCTTAATCTTGAAGCAAACAAGGGGGGAAGGCAGTTACAAAACCCAGAACTTCAGCCTGAGAGATGGTCTGTCTGACCTTCCATTGAGGAACACAGCATGTCCTTGAGGAGGGAAACTATGGGGAGGAAACTAAGGAGAAATAGCCCTGGACCTCATCCTTCACCCTTCTCAGATCTCCTGCAGGACTGACTCCCCCTTGACTAACCCAACCAGACACCAGAGGACCAGACTGACATGGTCCTCCCAAGTGAACCTAGTAAGCCCAAAGCAGAATGGAGAAGGGTAGGAAGGAAATGTAGTGGGACTAACCATCAATATACAGCACAGAGGGATCACATAATTTTGACGAAAAATGAGGAGGGTCTCCTCTCTAGACACTTATTAATTACAAAAGAGAAAGTAGTAATTTTACAATATAGAAACTAGCAGACACTGGCCTGGCGTGGTGGCTCATGTCTATAATCCCAGCACATTGGGAGGCCAAGGCAGGCAGATCACTTGAGCTCGGGAATTGGAGACCAGCCTGGACAACATGGTGAAACCCCATCTCTACCACTAAAACTACAAAAATTAGCCAGGTGTGGTGACACAATCCTGTAGTCCCAGCTACTTGGGAGGCTGAGGCAGGAGAATTGCTTGAACCTGGGAGGTGGAGGCTGCAGTGAGCTGAGATCACGCCACTGCACTCTAGCCTGGGTGACAGCAAGACTCCATCTCAAAAACAAACCAAAACAAAACTAGCAGACACGACCTTGACTAGCTGATCAAGGTTGACATCTCAGTAATAGGGCAAATGGCCATCATGTGCCTCCCCATGTGAAGCACTAAGAAGGACACAACATCACATCCCCAATAGTCTTGCCAATAATACATACCTGACTCTAATGAAGAATAATCATTGGACAAACCCAAATTGAAGGACAGTCTACAAAACAATTAGCCTGTCCACTTCAAAAATGTCAATATCATGAAAGACAAAGAAAGACTGGTGAAAGTAGGCTAAAGAGATATGACCAGAGAATGCGAGGCATGGCATGGGATTTTCTTCTGCCTCAAGGACATTACATGACAAACTGAGCACCTCAATAACATCTATAAATTAGATGATAGTATTATGTCAATGTTAAGTTCACAATGGATTTTGATTATTGTGCTATTGTTACGGAATTAAAAAGCCATTTTAAAAAATAATGAGGTATTTGGGGGTACAAAGACGTTATGACTGCCTCTCAAATAATTCAGGAAAATATACATAAAAAAGAAAAATATATATGATGCAATGTTAATATTTGGGGTATTTAGATGAAGGGCATCTTGGAGTTATTTTACTATTTTTGTAACTTTTCTTCATGTCTGAAATTACATCAAAAAAAGTAAAAATTAGAATGATAAGTGCTTGAACTGGAGCAACTAACAACAGGACTATCTAGAAAGGGCTGTATATAAGAAATATGTGAGAGGTAAAATCGTTAATATTTAAGTGATGAATGATATGTGAAGGGTCTACAATGACTGTAAGACTTATACCATGCAATGCAGCTGTCATTGTGGTCACACTTAGCATGAATTGCTAAATTGTCTGAGTGATATTTTAAATGTGTCCTGGCTAAAGAATTCAAATACCTATAAAGCTTTCTCTAGCATTGACATTGGAGTGACACAGTCAATTAAATACTAGTGGATCCAAAACAGAATGCTAAATTTGTACCTTATCAATAGTGATGAGAATTTAATTCTTTCCCTCAGGAAAAGCAGGCCATCACGGATTTACCCAACCTGAGAAGAAAGAATGCCCCTGACAAATCAGTATCTCTTTTCCAGTCTTCCCTGAGGTGTAGAGTTAGTTAGGATCTTTCAAAGCAGCATAAGGACATTTAAGATACAAAAATAACTCAAATCTATGAGATAGTGATGATCTGGAACAGACAGGGGAAGAGACAACATTCCAAATTCTTCTGTCCTCATGTAAAACACTCTTTTTTCCAGCACAGACTTGAAAAATCATGTCTCATAGGCATCCATCAATCACTAAGAGTTCTTACAAAAGAAATTAGCACCATTTTCCTGATCCTCCTATGTGTCTTGTCCCAGGGTCCAAATCCTTGGTCTGTTCAACAAACATGGACTAAACATGAACCATTAGTATCAGCCTGATAATCAGTGTCATATTGATGGGTAGGTATAATCCACACTTCTCTACAGAAAACAGTGGCTCAAGGGCCTTGAGATAGCATTTTTGCCATATTTCTTATAATAGTGTAAGTTTTGTGGGACTAATTGTAAACACAGATTTAAATGTTTAACACATATGAGTTAAATCTGTTTCTTTCACTCACAGCCCCGGTGAGATGTTGATTATAACTAGAAAACCTAAATATGGGTGGTTCCTATTGAACAACTAACAACTAGTGCCCAGGGAACTTAGCTGCACCCACCACCTGGGCTGAGGGTAAAAGGATAGTGAAATGAAATAGCAACTGGTTGCTAGTTGAGGTCTTTTTGAGAGGCCCAAGAAGACACCTTTACCCGGAAATGTGGTAATGCTACCATTAGAGATCTCTTCCTTTGAAATAACTACACCTACTAAATGCTCCATTAAAATGCAAACATCCTCAGCTATGTCTATAATAGACCAGGGTAAATTAGATCAGTAAACATCATGAAGGATGACACGAAGACTTTGGTGTCTGGCAATGGAAGATTTTGAAATGGAGGAAAGGGCAGAGAATAGAGAAGTAAAGAGTCCTGGAAAAATGAAAATCTGCCTACTTAACAGCTTTGGCTAGGGCCAGCCCTGGAACTAAGGTCATGAGTGTTTGCATGTGTTTTCTTTAACTTTGTCCAGTCAAGAAATTTTCTTCCAAAGTCACAGCCTCTATCCACAAACTCAGACAAACATATTGTATCAGAAAGAGAGTTGATGAACAAGGATGCAGATACTCAAAATTGTTACGAGAAATCTTAAAGCATATGTTCCACTGACATCATCCTTTAAATGTGCAAAATAGCATCAAAATCATTAAGTAATCCAGAATATTTGTTTACCTTCCTTATTTGCTTACCTTCCTGTGACCTGCCATTTCTAGCATCCTCTCCCTGTCAAAAACAGTTTTATTCTCACTACATGAAAGAACATCGCTGAAATCTGTAGCTGTTTTGGAAGCATATATCCAAGCATGGAGCTGAGCGTCTTCAATTAATTTTCAAAGAATATTTTTGTCCATGGAGACATGTTTGAGACGCCAGGACTCAAAGCATTGTACCTTAAGACTCGTTTTCTTTTTTTTTTTTTTTTTTTTTTGAGACGGAGTCTTTGCTCTGTAGCCCGGGCTGGAGTGCAGTGGCCCGATCTCAGCTCACTGCAAGCTCCGCCTCCCGGGTTTGTGCCATTCTCCTACCTCAGCCTCCCGAGTAGCTGGGACTACAGGCGCCCGCCACCTCGCCCGGCTAGTTTTTTGTATTTTTAGTAGAGACGGGGTTTCACCGTGTTAGCCAGGATGGTCTCGATCTCCTGACCTCGTGATCCGCCCGTCTCGGCCTCCCAAAGTGCTGGGATTACAGGCTTGAGCCACCGCGCCCGGCCAAGACTCGTTTTCAAACTGAGCATTCTTCTTCAATTTCTCTCATCAAACAAAATGCTCACAAGCAGTAGACAGCTCACTGGGGCCTGTGTCTGATCACAGTCCACAGTTCAGCAGGAGGGATCTTCTAAAGCCAATATCTAAAGGTAAACTGTGCATATTTTCATGAACACCACTGGATAATAGCTAGCATTTAACCACTTCAGATGCTGCATTTCTTTCTCTGATAATTTCTATTTTAATTTTCATCTGCAGTAATCAAAAAAGAGGAAAGAACACAAACTTCTAACTTTCTCCTAGCACTTTGTCATTGACTAGAACTACATTTCTAAACTTTTCTCACCCTGTTGTCCTTAAGACAGATAGAAATATAAATCTTATAAAATCCAGCAAGGTCACATTTTTTGTCATATACCATATATGTAAAATTACATAATGCTTTCTATCTCATTTCATACAGATGAAATGATATGGCAAATGTTGAATATCTTGCACATAGTAGATGCTCAGTAAATAGTAGTTACTATTTTCTAAGAGTGGCATTTTAAAGGTTGGCAGTTTACAAGCAGAATAGAGCATGATGATACTGAGAGCATCAATGATAACAATTAGCCTGTATATAGTATTTACAATGGACTGCACATTTTTATACACATTATCACACATATCACACAACTCTGTGAGAGACAGTTGTTCTATTAGTTTTCTGCTGTTACTAAACAAATGACCACAAACAGTGGATTAAATAACAAATTTATTTAATTGTTATTTCTCTAAATCAGAAATCCAAGAGTTTCACCAGGCTAAAGCCATAGTGTCAACAGGGATATTTTTTCTATCCAGAGGCTCTAGGGGAGAATCTGTTCCCCAGCTCATTCAGGTCATTGGTAGAATTCAGTTCCTTGCAGTTGTAGGACAAAGGTCCTCATTTTCCTGCTGGCTGTCAGCTGAGAGCTCTTTCAGCATCTAGTGGCTGCAACATTCTTTGGCTCATGGCTTCATCCCCCCATCAAAGCCAGAACATTAGGATGAATCTCTCTCATGCTTCAAATCTCTCCTACTTCATTTGTCATAGTGTATTTCTGATTCCAGCTAGGAAAAAATCTCCACCTTTAAAGGCTCATATACTCAGACTGGGCTCACTTAATCCAGCATAATCTTTCCAACTCAAGATGCATATTCTTAATCACATCTACAGAAGCCCCTGTATTGTGTAAAGTAACATTCACTGGTTCCAGTGATTAGAATATTGGCATCTTTTGGTGGAGAGTATTATTTTGTCTTCCACAGTTACCATTATTCACATTTACAGAGGAGAAAAATGAAGATCAAAGAGGGTAAGATATTTGTAAAGGACATATAAAGAATGGACTGAAATCCCAAAATTGTTTTGCTGTAAGCTCAAGTCTATGTTCTCCTCATAATTATCTTTTTTCTGAAGGATAACCCAGCATTTACTCTCTTGCATCTTTTCCCCTCTTTCCCACCCACACTTCCATTAGAAACATTTAAGGCTGACATATTTGAAGAATTATTTCCAAAGCTTCCTTGGAAAAGCCAAAGTTTAGTTGCATTTCTGCTGGTTTTTTTTTTTTTTTTTTTTTTTGGATTTCTTCTGAAGCTTACCATGTTGAGAATATTATTTGCCTGCAATTAGACATTTTCAGTTAAGGCTGTAAGAGAAAATGTATTACCTGGTGGGTTGAGTACTAATGGAAATTTATACCATGGTAAACATCAGTTATCTCACTAAACAATTTTTTTCTAAAGATGTACTTAGCAATTTGATACTAATATGATTAATACTTACTTAAGACAAGACCCATCACTTTATATTTTCTAGAAAATACAGTATTTTTAGCCTCCTTTCTTGCCAGTGCAATTTAAAAGCACAATATAAATTTATTTTGGTCTGATTTCAGGCAACCAGGAAGTGTTTAGTAAGTCCTTTAACAAATACAAAATGTTATTCAGCTATTCAAGGGAATGTTATTAAATGGCAAATTATGGCACACAGGTTGTACTCTGAAAATAATAATATTCCTGAAATTTAAGGGGACTGCTCAGATTAAAAGGAGAAGGTACTCGTCAAAGGAAGGTGGACAATGAGTTCAGATTGTTCGTGTACAGAAATCATGGAAGACTCTAAAACCCTGGCCATGGTCAAGCATATTCAAGAATAACAGTAAAATAAACGTTTCCACTTTAAAAATCCTGAAAAATAAAAGTTATCAGTTTCTGCATTTTTAAATAAATTATACAAAGATGATCTTCTGATCAGGGAAGAAATTCAGGTCCCTTTTTTCAGTTTCTGTATACAAGTGGAGCTTAAGACGAAGGAAAAAGGAAGTAGTTTGATTTCACTTCCTCCTTTTGCCTTCTTCATCTATTCTACTTCACTTGCAGTTTTACCCCTTTGACTAACTGCTTCCCTCCCCTATGTTCTTCCACTGACAGCAGAGAAAGTGACATGGGCACCCTGGAAACGTCTTTTTGTCTTTCATAATCTGGCCTGTGGCTACATTCTAGTCATATTTCTTACCAGATTTCTAAAACTTCCCTAAGCTCTAGTCATACAAAACATTCATTATTCCCCCAGGAACTCAAATTTTTTTAAATATGCTATTGTTGTAACTAGGAATGTTCTATACCTAGTTTCATCTACATATATGTGGTTAAAACCAAAATGTTAAATGACCTCTGGAATTTTTCTTTACATAAAATATTTATGGCACAATTTTTTTAATCTAATAAACTAAAGAATATTGTGCATGTTTTTCATAATATTAATGATTTTAGGTTACTAAATAATGAAAATAAAAATTAAGAGTAATCATTTGCTACTCTGTGGCATGCAAAAGATAATTCTCTAAAACCAAGAGATAATTTGCAGATTGGAAAATAAACTGAACATATAATTACGGAACTAGGAAAAACAAAGGTTTTTTGAAATTTCTTCCAGTTACTTTTTTTGTTTTGTTTTGGTTTTTTGTTTTGTTTTGTTTTGAGACAGGGTCTTACTCTATCACCCAGGCTGGAGTGCAGTGGTGTGATCATGGCTAACTGCAGCCTCGATCTCCCAAGCTCAGGTGATCCTCCCGCCTCAGCCTCCCAAGTAACTGGGACCACAAGGTATGTGCCACCATCCCTGTCTAATTTTTATAATTATTTTTAGAAACAGTCTCCTGATGTTGTCCAGACTGATCTTTAACTCTTAGGCTTAAGCAGCCCTCCTGCCTTGGCCTCCCAAAGTACCAGGATTACAGGTGTGAGCCACCATGTTTGGCCCCAGTTACCTTTTTCACAGACAAAGAAAGAAAAGCACAAAAAAATTAAGTTGCCGAATCAGGGTCATAAAAGAAATCAGTGGCAGCTTCCATCCAATGCTGTTTCTACTGAGTCACATTTCTTTCTTTTTCAAATGACTAGAGAGCTTAGAATCATAGTATTCCAAGGTAGCTATTACTTATGCAATGCCTTCCTTATTAGGAAGCTGCTCTCACCCGAATCAGGCTGATATTTTCAGGGTAGAAACACCCAAATATCTCTATGCTAAAATCCTCCTCTGAGAGGCCAGATGGGGAAAGTCTTGAGAGCAATTCCATCTTTTAATATAAAAGTGTCTAATAGTATATTTTGATCCTCTGTATTTGTTGTAAATTCACCTATCATATTTGCTGCTGCCAAAATAACAACAACAACAAAAAAAGATCTATGTTCATAGGTTACTTCCTTCAAAGCTTTCAAAAGAGGTAGGCTGCAATGACGATCAACATAACAATTAAGTATCCTATAACACACCCTAGAGAGAAACAATATGAAAACAAGACCTGGGATCAGGGGGTTTCACCTAGAAGTAAAAGAAATTAAAATGGCTCTTACTGTTAACATTGAATATACTATTACTTTTACTCACTTATTAGCAAATACAGTTATGTTTTTAAAAAATTAAATAATTCAGTCCATGCATAAAGATCTTGTAATAAACACATAGTTGACATGTAAATATATATGTATCTCGATGTGCTAGAATTAAGCCCAAGACTGCAGGTCACTTGCTTTCGGTTCTGTCTTAAGTCAGTTGCCCTGGGGAAAGAGATGCTGAGATGAAGATTTGTGTGCAGGAAAAATGCTGGGAGTGTGATATTTCTTGATGATGACTACACATGAGATCAATACATATGAGGGAGACAGGGAAACGACTTCAGTCAAAGTGAGAAGTTGATGTTTTATGTAGTTACAACAAAGGCTTCAGCATACCTCATGGGAAGCTCTGGGGCTGGGCTGGCCCTTCAGAGTTATGCCCATGAAGGCAAGGGGGCTGCACTTTTTCACCTACATCTGCCAGCCACTGGATGTGAGCTACATCAAGGGAAGAGGTGCACTCTTGGATGACAAAGTGCTATGGTCTGAATATTTATCCCCTCTAAAACTTACGTTGAAATGTAATCCATGATGTGGCAGTGTTGAGAGGTGCAGACTTTAAGAGGTGATTGAGTCATAATGGCTCTGCCCTTATAAACAGATTAATCTACTCATGGATTAATGGGTTATCATGGGACTGGGCCTGGTGGCTTTATACGAAGAGAAGAGGAACATGAGTATCGTGCTCAGCCCTCTCACTATGTGATGTCCTGTGCCACTTTGGGACTCTACACAGAGTCCCCTCCAGCAAGAAGGCCCTCATTAGATGCAGCCCCCCGACCTTGGACTTCTCAACTTCCATAGGAAATAAGTTCCTTTTCTTTATAAATTACCCAGTTTCAGGTATTCTGTTATAAACAACAGAAAATGAACTCATACAGACAGATTTCTTTGGTCAAGGGGAATTATCATATAGGAAAAAACAGCAGCCAATACTCCTGTAGTAGTCCATTTTCACACTGCTATAAAGAAATACTCAAGACTGGGTAATTTATAAAGACCCAGTTTCACATGTCTGGGGAGGTCTCACACTTATAATCATGGCAGAAGGGGAAACAGGCAACTTCTTCACAAAGTGGCAGGAGATAGAGTGAGCAAAGGAGGTAGAGCCCCTTATGAAACCATGAGATCTTGTAAGAACTCACTCACTATCACAAGAACAGCATGGGGGAAACCACCCCCATGATTCAATCACCTCCCATCAGGGTTTTCCCTCAACACCTGGGGATTACAATTCCAGATGAGATTTCGGTGGGGACACAAAGCCTAACCAAATAATTCTGCCCCAACCCCTCCCAAATCTCATGTCTCTTTCACATTTCTAAACCAATCATGCCTTCCTAACAGTCCCCCAAAGTCTTAATTCATCCCAGCATCAACCCAAAAGTCCAAGTCCAAAGTCTCATCTGAGACAGGGCATGTCCCTTCCATGTAGGAGCCAAAAAAATCAAAAGCAAGTTAGTTACTTCCAAGATAGGATGGGGGTACAGGCATTGGGTAAATTCTCCCATTCCAAAAGGGAGAAATTGGCCAAAACAAAGGGGCTAAAATCTCCGTGCAAGTCCAAAATCCAACAGGGCAATTATTAACTTAAACCTCCAAAATGATCTCCTTTGACTCCATGTGTCACATACAGGTCATGCTGATACAAGAGGTGAGCTTGGGCAGCTCTGCCCCTGTGGCTTTGCAGGGTACAGTTCTCCTCTTGGTTGCTTTCACAGGCTACCATTAAGTATCTGCCGCTTTTCCAGGTGCATGGTGCAAGCTGTCAATGGATCTACATTCTGGAGTCTGGAGGACAATGACCATTCTGGGATCAGTCTGGAGGACAATGGCCCTCCTCTCACAGATCCACTAGGCAGTACCCCAGTGAGGACTCTGTATGGGGGCTCCAACCCCACATTTCCCTTCTGCATTGGCCTAGTAGGGGTTCTCCATGAGGGCTCCACCCCTGCAGCAGACATCTGCTTGGAAACATCCAAGCATTTCCATACATTCTCTGAAATCTATGTGGAGGCTCCCAAACCTCAATTATTAACTTCTGTGCACCTGCAGGTCCAACACCACATGGAAGCTGCCAAGGCTTGGGGTTTACAGCCTCTGAAGCAACAGCCCCAGTTGTACCTTGGCCCCTTCTAGGCATGGCTGGAGGTGAAGCAGCTGGGACACAGGGCACCAAGTCCTGAGGCTGCACAGAGCAGGGAGGTCTTGGGCCTGGCCCACAAAACCATTTTTTCCTCCTAAGTCTCTGGGCCTGTGATGGGAGGAGCTGCTACCAAGATCTCTTACATGCCCTGGAGACATTTTCCCCATTGTCTTGGCAATTAACATTGGGCTCCTCTTTGCTTATGAAAATTTCTGCACCCAGTTTGAATTTCTTCACAGAAAAATGGGTTTTTCTTTTCCATCACATAGTCAGGCTGCAAATTTTTTAAACTTTTATGCTCTGTTTCCCTTTTAAACATAAGTTCCAATTTCAGATCATCTCTCTCAAGTTCAAAATTCCACAGATCTCTAGGGCAGGGGCAAAATGTCTCCAGTCCCTTTGCTAAAGCATAGTAAAAGTGACCTTTGCTCCACTTCCCAAGAAGTTCCTCATGTCCATCTGAGACCACCTCAGCCTGGATTTCATCATCCACATCATTATCAGCATTTCGGTCAATACCATTCAACAAGTTTCTCAGAAGTTCCAAACTTTCCCACATCTTCCTGTCTTTGGAACAGCCCTCCAAACTGTTCCAATCTCTGCCTGGTACCCAGTTCCAAAGTCACTTACACATTTTCAGGTATCTTTATAGCAGTATCCCACTCTCTGCAGTACCAATTTACTGTACTAGTCAATTTTCACACTACTATAAATACAACACTAGTTAATTTATATTATAAAAGAAAGAGGTTTAATCAACTCATAGTTCCACATGGCTGGGAGGCCTTAGGAAATTTGCAATCATGGCAGAAGGGGAAGCAGACACATTCTTCACAAGGAAACTGGAAAGAAAGAGAGAAGTGAAGGGGAAGAGCCCCTTATAAAACCATCAGGTCTCATGAGAACTCACTTGCCATGATGAGAACAGCATGGGAGAAACTACCCTCATGATTCAATCACCTCCCACCAGGTCTCTCCCTCAACACCTGGGGATTACAATTCAAGATGAGATTTGTTTGGGGACACAAAACCTAACCATATCAACTCTCAACAGCTGAGAGAATGAGGGTCTTGCTCCTGAAGGAGGGATCAGGATAGGGTGCCATAGCATTAATTCTACTGTTTGGATCTACTTACTTTGTACAGTGAGTTCATCCTTCAGAGAATAGCCACTCCAGATTCTTGTTGCTCATTTACCCATTTTAGATTTTCCTCATCAACAGCTAACACTTCTGTTGGTCTACATGACTTACCTTTTGGGTAAACCTACACCCCAGTCTCTGAGAGGCCTAAGCCTCTGTGACCAAGACCTTCTCAGGTCATTACTGTACATATCAGTTGGCCATTGGACAGAGCAGGATTCTCTAGTGTGAAATGTGCTGCATTTAAAGCCCAAAGAGGTCTGCAAAGCATTGCATTCTTCTTTGTGGTGGGAGACGCAAGATATAATAATTTTCCTTTTACTTTGGAGAAAATGTCCCTGCATTCCCCAGGTTACTGAACCTCTAAAAAATTCACCAGCATAGAAATACCCTAAATCTTCTTGGGGTCTTCCCATATTCCAGAGCAGTACTGTCCAGAAATTTTATCTGATGATAGAAATGTCATATATCAGCTGTATCCAATAGGGTAGCTACTGGCCATAATGCAATCCTGAGTAATTAGAGTATGGCTACGTATACTCACCATGGTGTTGTAGGTTTCTTCCTCATGGGGACCCAGACACTCCTTTAGTCAGTAGGTTTCAACTCTGACATAGAACCAGAAACAAGACATGATTTGTTATGGGGGGGGGGGGCTTCCTTCACTCTCTTGATCATCTATCTTTGCAAGCAAGGTTGCAGTAGACTCTGATGTAAAAGCTTTATGAGAAAAAACCTTCTGTGTTATCTTCAAGCAAAGGGTGGGAGAAAGTGGTCTTCCAGCCTTTAATAACAAGGAGTGGCCCACTTTTGCAGGCCCTTGTGGATTCAGGGCAATCTGGATCTTAAGAGGTTTCCATCCAGGTGTCCTTCTCAAGCCTCAGCATTTTGCTCCTGTTCACTCAGGGTCTCATAGTCATATCAGGGTAGAATAGACATGCCAGAGTTTGGAATTCCACTTTTTCTGAAATTTCACTAGCCTTATAATTAAATTGTGTATGTGATCCTCAACAATGCCTCTCCTATGGCCGTAAAAAAGGAAAGAGTCCTTATATCCTGCCTAAGAAACACTCTAACTTCCACAGTGACCTTAACTTGGTAATTTAACAACCCTCAGTCTTTGTCTTTTCCCAATGCACTGATAACACTCACTAAGAATCATCTGATTTCATTGACTTAGGATAATTACTACTCCAAAGTCCTCTGTGCATTATCTTTCAGTAGTATCCCTTTCTAGTCACCAACAGTGAATGTATTAACTAGACCAATCAATCATGCTAGAGGCATTCAGTCCTCCACTTACTACAGTGTTGACATCCTCATTACCAGCTCGTCAATGAATGATCCAACTCCAAAACCTCAGAGCACTCCTGGCATTGACTAACTGAGGTCCAGCTCCTTAGAAACCAGATTCAGATGTAGATTGCATGCAGCAAGTTTTTGGGAAGTACCAACAGGACAAATCTGTGACACAGTAATGAAACCAGAAGTGAGTGAACAGGAGAAATTGAACTGTGATGTAATTGAAATGAAGACCTCAGCTGCTCTCTGAGGGAGTTCTGGAGCTGGAATGGCCCTTCAGGGCTGTCCTGAATTGAGGTAAAGAGGCTGATCTTTCTAATTTCCCCTTCCCCAGAGGCTGCCCCTAGCCTAGGGAGGAGGTATAAACTTAGGCAAGGCAACTCCCTTTGGCAGAGGACAGTGTGTTGCCCAGAGAAAGAAGATAATTCCTGGAGAGGAAATTGGCTGTTTGTCTCAGCAACTAACACTCCCAGCTGTCGACAGATGGAATGAGTGTCTCAGACATAAAACTGTGGTGGGGAGGAGAGTTGTGGAGGAGGCATCTGAGCAGAGCGCCACAGCAGCCACTACAGGTTCTATCCTTGGTTTTGCCACTAGGAAGTTACAGAAACCTGAACAATCCTCTCAGCCTTTTAAAGCTTTTGTTTCCTTATTTGGATGCAAGGGCAATGAGAGAGCTAAGTTCTTACCAATATGCTTTGCACTCTGTTTGTTTTAAGAAATATTCTAATTTCCTATTTTACTTATAGTTTTTGAAAGGATAGTTTGTAGGGCAAAGGGGATTTTTTCTGATTTTCATAAAAACAGATGGTTCTACCAATGTACTGCTTCACTTAAACTAACCTCAAAGTCAGGACTTAGTTTCCATAAACTAAGGATTTCTGACTGTCTCTCATCACTCTGCATCTTCACAAGGTATCTGAGTTTTACTATGCCGCCTAGCTTCATCACTGTGCTGTGGAATCAATTGCTTTATTTTGTAATCATGAGTCACATCTATTCACTTTAAACACACAGACACACACACACAGCAACTTTCAGTGATGAATAAGATTTCAGAATACAATCTTAATAATGTCACTGTAATTGTAGGACTGCTTTTAATTAAGCCCTGGGCTGGCAGGTGTGGTGGTACATACCCGTAATCCTGGCTACTTGGGAGGCTGAGGCAGGAGGATTGCTTGAGCTCAGAAAGGAGTTCAAGTCCAGCCTGGGAAACACAGGGAGACCCTGTCTCAAAAACAATGAGAAAAACAAATCCCTGGAGAAAAGCTTTGTATCCCATTCTTAAATGTCTCTCAGGAGCTCTTTAAAAAATGATCAGCCTGACCGTTAGGAAGTTCTTTCTGATATCTAACCTAAATCTCTCCTACTGCAATTTCAAACCACTTCCTTTTCCATCCTTAATGAATTAGGAAAGGAGCTGGTAATCACTGTCACCTCTTATAATCTTTCATATGTTTAACTTTATTAGAATTTATTTATACCTAAACATTCTCTCCCACCTGACAATTTATCTCCCTTAGCCATTGTCTGTTTTTTCACTCTTGAGCAGTACTTTTTAGTCTCATAAATACATTCTCTAGCTTCTGTGTTTATCCCAGAAACTATGGAGACCACATTTAATGAGTTTTTAACATACCATAAATGATTTCAGGGTTTTGGCATGTTACAGCCTCACATGGTTTACCTTTCAAACTGCATTAAACTATTCCTACATTAAAAATGTATATCAGATTGTTTAACCTCAAGGAAGAATGATTTTCCCACAAGACCTATTTATAAAGTATGATAGTATCTTCCCTTATGTGGGAAGCTAATGTAAACTATTAATGACATGTATCAGTTGCAAAACGTTCTTAATGCTGTTTCCAAATAATGTTTAAAATAACAGACTCATTTTGTCCCCTAGAGTTTGGTTTTGAAAGATAAACATTTTAAGTATTGTTGGTTCAATATCAATACTTGGAAAGTAGTTATTTTTTCTGAGTGCAGCCTCCATGACATCATGTGGCAGATGTGAATTTCTTGACATTGTTCCTTAAATGCAACAATCTGTTACATGTAACATCTTTCCTGATGTTTACAAAATTAGAAGGAAAAATGAATGGAGCTTCTTCACAGATTTATCTTTAAGCAAGTAAAATTAAAAAGTATTACCCACACAAAGACAAAATAAATAAAGCTCCAATTTTATATTTGGGGACCACATGGAAGAAGTATACAAAAGTATGTCACTTTTAACCTGATACGTCAAATATAAAGACAGTTTTAAACTTTTGCAGGGATTTGTATACTCTATGTATGAGTAAATTTCATCCTTACATAGAAAGTAAGTATATCATATATACTTGCATTTCAGGACACAACCTCCTTCAGAAACCTCTGCTTAATAACTTCATCATCTCCTTCTAAAAGCTGGCTACCAACAAATGCCTGTCAATATGGGGATCTCATGCACACTATAACCTAGGTATCCTCTAGTCTGCAGGTATGCTGCTTGTCACCTCTACTTCTTGAGTTCATATTGCTCTGAACGTTCTCCCAATTCTGACTGACAACACTGGGCTGACCGATCTGATGCTGCTGCTACAAGTGTTACACATTGGCCTACTCTATACACAGACCAAGAAGGGCAGCTAAATGGTTGTGCAAAATCCCATTGCACAAAAATATCTTCCTCATTTCCGCCAAGTCATACATTCAAACACATGAAGCATGCTTTACCCTGGTGGTAGATACTTTATATGCATTATTTATGTACAATAAGCTTTTGAATGTAAGTACTGTTCTCATTATTCTACATCTTAGAAAATTAATTTCAGAGAAATTAAATATATTGCTGAAGCCACACAACCAGTAATGGGCAGAGACAAGATCTGAATAGGTGTTTATGACTTCAGGGCATTGGCATTTCTCATTATCCTGTGTATCCCCCACCACCATGTTCATGCAGGATAGCTTAGTGGTTCAGGGTAGGAACTCTAGAGTGAAACTGTCTGGTTTCCAAACCCTGACTCTGCCACTTCTTACTTTATGGCCTACTTAGCATCTTTGTGCTTCGGTTCCATGATCTGTAAAATGGATATAATATTAGTATGTAACTCTTAAAGTTGGTGTAAGTATTAAATGTGTTAACATAGGCCAGGCGTGGTGGCGCACACCTGTAATCCCAGCACTGTCGGAGGCTATGGAAGAACTGCTTAAGGCCAGGAGTTTGAGACCAGCCTACTCCATCACTATAAAAATAAATAAAACTAAAAAATTAGCCAGGTGTGGTGGCACAAGCCCGTAGTCCTAACTTCTTGGGAGAATGAAGCAGTAGAATTGTTTGATCCCAGGAGTTCAAGGTTGCAGTGAGCCATGATTGCACCATTGCACTCTAGCCTGGGCAAAAGAGTGAGACCTTGTATAAAAAACAAACAAAAAATGTGTTTATATATAAAGTGCTTAGAATAAAGCCTGCCACATAGTAAATGCCATTAAATTCGCTACTGTTACTATATCCTTATTATACAATAAAAAGATCCTACTGAAAAGCAAATGATATAAAGGAAGGAAGAGGGATGGTAACATAACATACATCAATAACCCACTCTAAAATTGATAACTAAGTCTCAGGGAAATGGAGACACTGAGCAAGTCTAACTGCTGGACAAAGAAGATGTAAAGGGGCTACAGTGGCAAACAATGAATAGCAAGGGACACCGAAGCCTAGAAACAGTTGGAGTCAATAAGAAGGAAGCACACAGCTTCCTTCCTTCCACTTTAAAATTTTGTTGCATGTCATCCTTAATGGTATTTTATGCCATACTGGTGATGACGGTGGTGGTGGCTTTATGACATCATTTTGGTCCACCCTATTTTAGACAACTGTCTTCATGTTGACCCACAATTCTCCCAGGATGTTTGTTCAGTAAAATATATGTACATCTTTAACTCAAGTATATTAATGAAATTATGAAATATCATTATTCATTTTTAATTTAACATTAAATATGGCAGATGGCAAAATAATTATAAAACTACTTGGAGTTGTGTATGAGACCACTAGGCCTTACATTTTTCACTTTTTCCTAACTTGGGTCAATAGCTAATGCCTGATAAAGTTCACAGTATGTTTGACAGCATTCCAAATACGTTGTATTCTTCATTTGAATTTCAACTTCTTTATTTAACATTCTACTTCTTTGTCAATTAATGCCTCAAAGGATGGTATTCTGCCTAAGCAGCAAAATTCATGGCAGCTTTTAACTTTGTATTGTGCCTAGTACCAAGATTTTAAAATGCTCTAATCATCTTGTCACACTTCTAAAATTATAACATTGGTGGTGTGATCAAAGACTGAGATTCCACTGAGAACTTCACCTAGGATTTAATCTGACTTCCTGCAGATGCTAGTTGGGAACATACAATAAAGTTTATTAGTCTGTGGTGATTCATTATGTAAAGAACTACATCATGCAGAGGAAAGAGGTGAGGGTCAGGAAAGTTACTGAATCATCAGAGTAAAGATGAGTCCATTTATACCTTCACTCCTGCCATTGTTGCTAAGGTAGTCAGTCAGACAAATTCAAATTTCCAACTATCAGTTCAAATAAGCGACTACTGTATTAGAGTAATAGAAACCTGAATGCCTACACTACAACATAAAACCAGTGGAAGTGTACCATATTATTATGAATGCTTCAGTGAATTTTTAATAATGGCTAATACTCACTCCTTTCATCCTTTTAATAAAATAAACCCTATTGCTAATGAGAGCTATAATTTCATGGGTTTCTGTTAGTATATCAGAGACACCAAGTAGAATTACTTTAATTCAATTATTAAGTAACTTTTGATGGCAAAAATCGCAATTACTTTAATTTAATTTAATTAATTTAAATAATTAATTAATTGATTGGTTAATTTAAATACCAACTTAATATATGACTTTACAGTAATTCCTCTTCAGTTACCATTGCACTAGCACTTTGGCAGACAGAAAACAATAAAAACTAACATACTTTAAGTACGTATATCAATATTTACAAAGCGTTTTCAGAGACGAAGTTTCATGAGTCATATGTAGCAATCCTGTGTTGTAGTTTGGGTACAGAGTAGTATTATTTATTATTGTCCTCATTTTAGAGATTAAACATCACAACAAAGCAAAAAAACAAAAAATTTAAGTACTTGCTTTAGGGTCCTAGGTAGCAAATTGCAGATCTAAGACTCAAACAATTTCTGCTCTAAGGTAGCCTACAGGTTCATTGATGCAGGAAGAGGTTTACAGAAATGTTACCTTAAAACCTCTTGATATAAGACAGATAATAAGTAAGAGGTAGTTGCCTAAATGAAGAGAAAAGATAACAGACACTTATCAAGTTAGAAAGCAAGAAAGGTCCTTTGTGGCCTTTTTTGGTGGGAAAGGAAAACCTTACCATGAGAATTAGAACTTAACCTGAACCTTCATGTGTTTCTAAAATGTGCAGAGGCAGATGAGAAAAAACCTGGACTCCACATGTGACCATAGTAAACATTTTCACATGTAAAATAGTAGTGTCGGGCCGGGCGCAGTGGCTCAAGCCTGTAATCCCAGCACTTTGGGAGGCCGAGACGGGCGGATCGTGAGGTCAGGAGATCGAGACCATCCTGGCTAACCCGGTGAAACCCCGTCTCTACTAAAAAATACAGAAAACTAGCCAGGCGAGGTGGTGGGCACCTGTAGTCCCAGCTACTCGGGAGGCTGAGGCAGGAGAATGGCGTGAACCTGGGAGGCGGAGCTTGCAGTGAGCTGAGATCCGGCCACTGCACTCCAGCCTGGGCGACAGTGCCAGACTCTGTCTCAAAAAAAAAAAAAAATAGTAGTGTCAGACATCTGCCTGGGTGTAATGACATAGTGATAAGCCTGGCGTGTGACGGGGGTGGGAATTTCTCTCTCATTGGAAAGTAGTAGGTGATAGTGGTTGCCTTAGTCCATTCTCTCACTGCTATAAAGAACTGCTTGAGACTGGGTAATTTATGAAGAAAAGAGATTTAATTGACTCACAGTTCTGCATGGCAGGGGAGACCTCAGGAAACTTACAATCATGGTGGAAGGGGAAGCAGGCACATCTTACATGGTGGCAGGCGAGAGAGAGAAGTGCAAGCAGGGGAAATGCCAGAAGCTTACAAAACCATCAGATTTCATGAGCACTCACTCACTATCATGAGAACAGCATGAGGGAACCACCCCCTATGGGCCAATCACCTCCCTCCCTTGACATATGGGGATTATAATTCAAGATGACATATTGGTAGCAATACAAAGACAAATCATATCCGTGATAGACAAAACAGAAGAGATTAAATAATAGAGAGCTTTATGTCAGGCAAGAAATTTGACCTAGATGCAGCAAGCATTCAGAAACCACACAGAGTTGGAGTAAAGGAAAAGATAATCCAACCCCATAGAGAGGGACTAGAAGGGTAGAGGCCATGCAAATGAGGTAAGCATGGTGAAGCTCTGTATTAGGGATGGCACTAGGACACTAAGAAAGAAAGCAAAGACTGATATGCGTTCAATGCAAAAGACAAAGGTGATCCTGGAGATTAGAGCGACCTGTATGTTGATAGTGCTATTGACTAAATAAGAAAGCTAATTTGTCAGACTGTTGAGCTTGTATTTGAGAGTCAACAGGGGTGCAATTTATAATATTTGTAAAATGGTCTTGCAAAATAGCTTTGGTAAAATATTTGTAAAATGACTTTGATAATAATTGTAAAATTCTTTACAGAAAGCAGGCTGTGTCCTAATTCAGGATAGTTTCTTTAAGTTGGAGACAAAAGAATGATTTATAAAGGATTCATTTGAATCCTTTATAAATGTCTTACTTCCCACTATATTTTTAAGATACAATCCTGGGGCACATGTCCAGAGTTTTAAAATTTGAAAATTGCAATTGTTTGAACACTGTACAAACAAGACCAAGGATCCAGGCACCCTGGAAAGAACTGTATTTCCAAGGATTCCTTACAAGGGAAAGATGGGACACCATCTCCTGCCTTTCTCTTACACTTGTCTCAGAAACCCTCACTCTAAAACTTCTTTATTCCTGTTGGGATCTCCAAGCAATTGACAGTCTCTATCACTTTTTTATTGTCTCCTTACCTATATTACTACACTTCTCTCCTTACAAAAATTACTTGTTTAAATATATCCTCAACTCCCTTGCCCTGCTCCTCCTCATCTGATCACTGGCTTCAAGAATTAATATGCTGAGGCACTATGGATATGGGGCCTCTGCATTTATCATCCTACATTTCTGGGAAGCCCTTATTATAATCACCATCGAAAGGAGTTTTAACATTGTGAAAATTGAGCCTCAAAGAAACTGAGTAGGTCACACATGGATGGCAGCATATGGATTCAAACCTAGGTCTTCTGGTACAAATTTAATGTTTATAAAAGGGCCTAGGCATTCTCCAAATATGCAGATAGAAAAAGGAAAGGTCCTACTATAAAGTGTCCTTGTAAGAAATAAAAGAAGGAAAAGTAACAAGCTAGGAAAGGATACCACTATCTTTAAAGAGTAAATATATAGAGAAAATAAAAATAATTTTAAGGTAAAATAATACAGTATAAGCTAGATAAATAAATGCTAAAAAGATATAAAGGCAAGAGGTACTCAGAGTGACATAAGATTGTTTTTAATCTATTATATGTTAACACAAAATCCAAAAAAAATCTCATTTTCTGCAATACCATTAGGAGTATTTCCTGAGGTTAAAAAAATTAAAATAAATGATAAAATGTTTTAAATCTGGAAATTTAATATTTTCCATATATTTAGAAATTGAGTGTTATTGTGTTTTCTTCTAGCAGTGCCAAATGCTGTGTTTTCCCTCTCTACCTCCGTAAACAGGTTGTTTCTTGGTGCTTACCTCAGGGTACAACCATAATTATCTCACAGCTTAGTCTGAAGTTCAGCAACTGAAACTCAGGGAATTGTCCACATAAATGAATCTTAACCCATACAGCACTACAGAAAACAAAGTGCTTCTTTCTAATGGATGAATCATAACATAATGTGGACCTTCTCACAAAGGAGCTTGACTCCTTTTTAATGTGCAGTTCTCTAATAATTTAATAAGGACTAAAGATTTCAGTCAATTTGGATTTTGGAGAATAAATAATTCACAATACAGTTTTTCACTGGAATGTGACTCTATTTCAGTGGTCCTCCTTCTTGACCAGGCATCAGAATCACTTGTAAAGCTTTATAAAAACACTTGCTGAATCAGAACCTCTGAAGGTGCAGCCTGGGCTTATTTATCTGAAAAAACACTCTGCAAATAATTGTAATGCACAAGCAAGACTGAGAATTCAGATGTAAGCAATCCATAAATAGTTCTTCAATGAGATTTCCCTGAGGAGAATGAGTTAGAATATTGCCATACAGACTTAAAAAAAAAAAAATTCAGTGTTCTTGATAAGGAGAACTTGACACTAAGAAGAGCTACCTCGATTTTATTGCTCCACAAAACAGCTGTCATTCCACAATCTGTACACCTCCAGGCTATCCCACTTTCAGCAGCTGCAATAAATTCCAAGCATATTTCCAATGCAAACTGACCCAGCCTTTGAATCTAAATGTCTTCAACTCTCTCCTAAAGTTTAACTATAAATGTTCACTTTGGTTCAACTTTCCATTTGCCTTATATTAGTCAGCTGGTATGGTTTAAACATTTATAGATAGAAAAGCTCAGATATGGTCCAAGTTTTATTGTAATCAAATGTTAACTGGGTTGTGCATGCTACCTAGTATTTGAATACTGTAGACATTTGACAATAATTACTGCCAGTGAATCTTGGCTTTTTTTTTCTTTAGAAAATGATTGCTAGACACTGTGCTATGTTTTGGGACACAACCACACCCTTAATTTGGTAATATTCTAATAGAAAAGCATTTACTTGAGAACTGTTTATTGAATGGATGCAAAGATGCATGAGATGTAATCTCTGCATTCTGAGACATTACTGTCTATGTGAAGAGGCAGATTTTTGAACAAAAATTTCCTTTACAATTTGGTGTCATGAAAAACTATAGTCATTAAAGAAATAAATACAAAGGAAAATAAATCTATATGAGGAAAGCCAGTGCAGGCCTTATAGAGAAAGTGGCATCTAAACTGGAAGAATGAATGGAAAGAATATTCCAAACAGAAATATGCAAATCTCATAAACAAGCAAATCATAACACATTCAGGGAAGAGTGAGAACTATGTGGAATATTTAGCACAAGGCTCACTGACTCTCTCTGTCACTGCTCTTGTCATCATTCTTAATAGCTTCAACAGACCAGTAGATATCTGTCTAATTGCCTGGGCCTCTAGGCTTTCCATTTTCAACAACCATTTCCTTAATTATTCCAAGCTCCCACTCCTACCATTCTATCTTTTCCATTACAATAACTGCGTACACCTTTGAAATCTCAAGTTTACGTTTTCAAGCATTGTTTCCTGAATACCACCTCCTACCATACCTGTACACTTGCCTTAGGAACCCTCCCTCTACAACTTCTTCATTCCTGTTGAGATCTCCTAGCAATTAACAATTCCTAGCACTTCTTCATTGTCTCCTTACTTGTGTCACCTCACTTCCCTCCTTACACCCATTACCCACTTACAAATACCCTCAACTCCCTCACGCTACTCCTCATTTGATCAAAGCCCTGATTAAACTCAACTCTCTACCTATTCCATGCTCAAACACTGTCAATTGAACATAACTGGAGAAAAACTCCAAAACATGCCAACTAATCCTACTTTACTTTTATGACCACTGATGTCAGAAGAAATCATTCTCTTCCCAGAGTCTTGGCTATTGCTCTTCATTTTGCTTAGACTGGTTTCCTCTTAGATATTCACATGGCTTGCTACCTTGACTTATTCAAGTCTTTGCTAACATGTCCCTTTTTTTCTTTTTTTGAAAGATGGAGTCTCGTTCTGTCACCCAGGCTGGAGTGCAGTGGGGCGATCTGGGCTCACTGCAAGCTCCGCCTCCCGGGTTCACGCCATTTTCCCGCCTCAGCCTCCCAAGTAGCTGGGACTACAGGTGCCCACCACCTTGCCTGGCTAATTTTTTGTATTTTTAGTAGAAAGGGGGTTTCACTGTGTTAGTCAGGATGGTCTCGATCTCCTGACCTCGTGATCTGCCCACCTTGGCCTCCCAAAGTGCTGGGATTATGGGCGTGAGCCACAGTGCCAGGTCAACGTGTCCTTTTTAAAGAGGACTTCCCAGGACCATCCTGTCTAACTGAGCCCCATCTACCCTAGCCTGTCTCTCTCTACCCATTAACTCTGCTTTACTTTTCTTTATACAACTTACCGTGAAACTTTGTTTATCTTTGTCACCTCCACTAGAATGTAAGCTCCCTGAGGGCAACAACAGTGTTTGTCATGTTTACTACTATATGTCCATGTGGCTGGCACCTAGTAAGGGAGATGGTTAATTTTATGTATCAACTTGACTGGATCATGTGGTGTCCAGATATTTCATTAAACATTATTCTGGGCATGTCTGTGAAGGCTTTCTGGATGGGGTTAGCATTTTAATCAGATTGAGTAAAGCAGATTGCCATCCTATGTGTAGATGGGGCTCATACAGTCTGCTGTATGAACAAACAGGCAAAGTGAGGGAGAATTGCTCTCTGCGTCCTACCGTCTTCAAGCTGAGACATCATACTCTCCTGCCCTTGGGCTTAGGCACAGACTAAAACTTTCATCACCAGCTCTCCCAAATCTCCAGCTTGCTCACTGTAGATCCTAGGACTTGTCAGCCACTATAACTATATGAGAAAATTACTTATAGTAAATCTAGATAAATAGACAGTGACAAATAGAATAGATTTAAGTATATATGTAAAATCTATGTCTACTGTACTGGAGATAAGAGTCTCTTTCAGGATGCACATAAGTTTTCAGATTATTTATGCAGTGCTTGATCTGGGAGTCCAAATCCTTGAGCTCATCCTTTTCTTTCACCACTTTGTCCAGTGACATCAGTAGCAAATAGCCAATTTCATTATCTTTGTTAATTTTCTGAAAATATTTGAAAGTATCATACATACAGTTACCTGTTCTTTGCTCTATCTATCTATCTATCTTACCTTTCTATATGCCTGGGTTCTCCAGGGAAACAGAACCAATAGAATACATAATATATATGATATTTTGGTAACAAGAGTGGTTCTAAAGGAATAGAATTTTAAGGATAAGTTTTCTGAATTGCTTCTGGGGATTCTGGAATTGGTTCTCTAATCTGATTAGCTTTAAAAATGCTAAGGACTCTGTTTCTAGCAATAAAATAGAGCACTGATAGCCCATGGTGTGATCTGGCAATGGATATACACAAGATATCTCCACTGGATCCTCCTAATCAACCACTTATAAGAAGCAAAGAATAGGGGACTGTATGTATGATACTTTCAAATATTTGTTGGAAAACTAACAAATATGAGGTTGGCTGATTGCTCCTGACATCACTAGACAAAGTGGTGAAAGAAAAGGATGAACCCAAGGATTTGGATTCCACAGTTCAAGTACTGCATAAATAATCTGAAAACTTCTGTGAACCCTGAAGGAGTCTCTTATTTCAGTAGTTTAGGGATAAGACTTTTGAAAATCAAACACAGAATCTCAACTTGAAACTAGCTGAATTATAGCACAAGTTAAACTTCCAGACTTGCGGGGTGTCTACTGTTAAAATGAGGGCATTGACTGAGGGAAAAAAAATAGTATCCTGTATGTTGGAATGGGTAGATCTGGGAAGACCCTGATGAAGCTGGGGACATTGAGCCTCTAAATTCTGAAGAGTCTTTGTTGGTAGAAGAGGCCTCTCCACCCCAATCTGAAGTGGGGTAAAGAGGTCTGTATTGCCTAGGGAAATTATAATTGCCTCCCCTGAGGCAATAGTCATATAAGACAACTGCTGGTTCTCCTTAGGACCCACCCCACCACCCCCTTTGCTTTTAGACCTATAACGAGACTCAAGGCCCAGCAGGACCCTAAAGGTGAGGTTCAAAGTGTTACCCATAATGAGATGTACTACATTCTAAAAGAATGACTTGAGTTTTGTTAATTTATACAGACAGAAATCTGGGAACATGTGTGAGAATGGATATTGAGAGTGTAGGATAATGATGGAAAAAACATGAAGCTGAATCAGGCTGAATTTACTAATACAGTCTCACTAAAAGAAATTCTGTATTTAACATTGCAGCTTAGTGAGTTAGGGATGGCTCTAATGGTTTGGTTAGTAGGTTGGCTGAAACACAGACCAAAAGGCAGCCCACAGAAAGTGAACTGGAAATGCCAAATCTGCCTTGGTTTAATGCAGAGGAGGAGATTCAAAGGCTTAGGGAAGGCTGGATGTGGTGGTTCATGCCTGTAATCCAGCACTTTGGGAGAAGACGAACCTGGTCAACATAGCGAGACCCCCATCTCAAAAAACAAAATAAGTTTAGGGAGACTGGAATGTGAGAGATGTGAGTAGGTGTTTCATATAACAGCTACTTTTCCACACTGAATGGATCCAGAAGACATACCTTTCACCAAAACTACGAAAAGTAAATCCATGAGGGGAGCCCTGGCATCCATGAAGAGCTCTGTGATTATTCTTTTCCATAGGCCAGACCTTACAGTGGGAACTACAGTCACTGAACTGGAAAATGTAAGTGTAATGAGAGAAACTGAATCCCAAGGATGGCAGGAGTCAAGTGGCAGCACTCAACTACCAAAGGCAAAGTGGGTGTGGTTATCGCAATGGAGCTCAGATTCAAAGCAGCAATCAGAATAGTCTGACTCATGCAGACCTATGCAATTGACTGGTTTATCATGCTGTACCTCGAAGTGAAATAGATAGAAAGCCTACTAAATTCTTACTCGATCTGTAGAAAGAGAAAAGTTCAAGGTCAGGTGGACAAAACTTTGAATCATAAATCAGAGAGTCACAACCCTTCAATCAATTCCAATACTTGAGCTAATTTATAGTCTCAGAACCACTTAAATGAAGGAGAAGCCAGGTCTCCTTGAAGAAGGACTGCCAAAAGTTTATGCTGTAATCTTTCTCCTAACTTTCCATAAAGAGACATATGGCCTTTTTTTCAGAGTAACTGTGTACTGAGGAAAAGGAAATAATCCAACTTTTCAGGGATTACTGGATATTAACTCCAAATTGACACTAGTATTAATTCCAGAAGATCCAAAACATCACTGTGGTCCAACAATAGTCAGAGTAGGGGCTTAGGGAAGTCAGGTGATCAACAGAGTTTTAACCAAGATCCATGTTACAGTGAGTCTAACAGGTTCCCAAAACCATCCTGTGGTTATTTGCCCAGTTCTAGAATGCATAATTGAAATAGATATCTTTAGCTGCTGGTAGAATCCCCACATTGGTTCACTGAGCTGTGGAGTGAGGTCTATTATGGTATGAAAGACCAAGTGGAAGCCACTGTAACTGCTTCCACTTTACCACATTCCTGGAGGGATTGCAGAGATTAGGGCCACTATCAAGGTTGCACCATCATTGAAAGATGCAGGTGTGCTGATTCCCACCACATCCCCGTTCAACCCTCCTTTCTGGTCTATGCAGAAGACATATGGATCTTAGAGAATGACAGTGTAGTATTGTAAACTTAGCCAGATGGTGACTCCAATTGCAGCTGCTGTCTCAGATGTGGTTCCATTGCTTGAGCAAATTAACACATTTCCTGGTAACTGCTGTGCAGCTATTGATCTGGCAAATACTTTGTTCTCAATACCTGTTAGTAAAAACCACCAGAGGCCATTTGCTTTCAGCTGGCAAGTCCGACAGTCCACCTTCACTGTCCTACCCCAGGAGTATACCAACTCTCCAGCACCATGCCATAGTTTAGTCCACAGGGACCCTGATTGCCTTTCCCTTCCACAAGATATCACATTGGTCCATTACACTGATGGCATTATTCCAACTGGACTTAGTGAATAAGAAGTTGCAACTACTCTAGACATATTGGTTAAAAACAAACAAACAAACAAACAAAAACTATAGATCAGAGAGTGGGAAATAAATTTTAAAAAAAATAGAGGTCTTCTACCTCAGTGAAATTTGTAGGACTCCGGTGGTATGGCTCGTGTCAAGATACCTCTTCTAAGGTAAAGGATAAGTTTTTCCATCTGACCTCTCTTACAACCAAGAAAGAGACAATGCCTAGTGGGCCTGTTTGGATTTCAGAAGAAATATATTCCTCATTTGTGTGTATTCTCCAGCCCATTGACCGAGTGATCCAAAAAGCTGCTTGTTCTGAGTGGGGCCCAGAGCAAAAGAAGGCTTTGCAATAAGTCCACACTGCTGTGTAAGCTGCTTTGCCACCTGGACCATATGATTCAGCAGATCCAATGGTACCTGAAGTGTCAGTGGCAGATAGGGATGCTGTTTGGAGCCATTAATAGTCCCCTATAGGTGAATTGCAGCACAGGACCTTAAGATTTTGGAGTAAGCCCTGCCATCCTCTTCAGATAACTACTCTCCTTTTGAGAAATAGCTCTTGGCCTACTACTGCGCCTTAACAGAGGCTGAACACTTAACCATGAGTCACTAAGTTGCCATTTGATCTGAGCTGCCCATCTGAACTGGTTGTTATATGACCCACCAAGCCATAAAGTTAGTTGTGCACAGTAAGACTTCATCATCAAATGTCAATGGTAAATACATGATTGGGCCAAAGCAGGCCCTGAAGCCACAAATGAGTTACAAGAAAAAGTGACTCAAATACCCTCAGTCCTCACTCTTGCTACATTGCTTTCTCTCTCCCAGTCTGCACCTATGGCCTCATGAGAAGTTCCCTATAATCAGCTGACCAGTTATAATATTATAATCAGATTATAATCAGAGGAAAAGAAGACTCAGGCCTAGTTTGCAGATGGTTCTGTACAATACATTCCCCATTATCCTGAATAAGCTAGGTTAATATAATGACGTTTTGAAGATTCAATTACAGTTCCAGCTAAGTGACAATACCTTACAGTGCTGGGGCAGTGTTCTCCAGAAGGCTGTATATGCTCTGAGTCAGCATTCAATCTATAGTGCTGCTACACCCACAGCTAGAATTCACAGGTCTAGTAATCAAGAGGTGAAAATTAGAGTGGCACCACTCACTATTATCTCTAGTGACCTACTAGCAAAATATTTGCTTCCTATTCCCACAACCTTATGTTCTGCAGGTCTAGAGGTCTCAGCTCCAACAGGAAGAATGCGTCCACCAGGAGACATAACAATGATTCCACTGAACTGGAAGTTAAGACAGCCACCTGGCCACTTTGAACTCCACATGCCTCTGATAAAACAGGCCAAAGAAGGGAGTTACTGTGCTGGCTGGAGTGATCGATCCTGACTACCAAGAAGAAATTAAGTTGCTATTCTACAATGGAGATAAGAAAGAGTACATCTGAAATATAGGAGATTCCTTAGGACTTTTCTTAGTATTACCATACCCTATAATTACCATCAGTGAAAAACCCAATCCAGGCAGGACCACTAAGGCCCAGACCCTTCAGGAATGCAGGTTTGGGTCATTTGAAAGAACCACAGTCAGCTGAGTGCTTGCTAAAGGCAAAGGGAATACAGAATGGGTAGTGGATGGAGGTCTAACTACCAGCTATAACCATGTGACCAGTAACAGAAATAAGGACTGTAATTGTCATAAATATTTCATCCTCATTTGTTATTAGCATGTTTGTATGTACAACTATACATACATGTATAAGCATATTTATTTATTAATATATATTAAGCAAATATCTTTTGTTTTCTTCCCTCTCTTATTCATTTATCATGTAACATAAAATATATTGACTTTATATCATAATATTTAAGTATTGTTAATTTTACATCATAGTATTTAGGCTATGGGCTATAAAGGAGAAAAGCAAACATCACTCAAGGACTTTACCTCCTCTTCTGGGGAAGGGGTTAGCGCATTGCCAATTGTATGGAAGATATTTTATCATGTTAGGTGTAACTGTTGCCTTGTTATTGTCTTTATTTGGATATTAAGTATGCTCTAAGGAGATGCATATGGGTGCCAAATTGACAAGGGGTGAACTTCGGATAGTTAATTTTATGTGTCACCTTGACTGGGTCACAGGGTGCCCAGATATTTCATTAAACATTATTCTGGGTGTGTTCATGAGCAACTTTCTAGGTGGGATTAGCATTTGAATCAGTAGACTGAGTAAAACAGTTTGACCTTCCCAATGTGGGTGGGCCTCATCGAAAGTTTTAATGGTTTGAATAGAACAATAAGGTAGTGTGAAGGAGACTTCACTCTCTCTTCCTGACTATCACTGAGCTGGGACATCAGACTTCTTCTGCCTTAGAACTTGGACAAAGACTGGAACTTAGGCCATCAGCTCTCCTGATTCTCAGACCTTCAGACTTGGACTGGAACTATGCCATCTGTTCTCCTGGGTGTCCAGCTTGCTGACTATAGATCTTGGGACTTCTCAGCCTCCACAGAATTTCTTATAATCAATATATAAGGACCTGACCCGTTCTATTTCTCTGGAGAATCCAAAAGAATACAGTAAGAAATACAATAAATAAATGAATTATTAACATTCCATGTAGCTAAAATGTAACACAGGAATTAGGATATGGTGTCTGAGTCCATTTTCTGTTACTTATAACAGAATATCTGAAACTGGGTAATTTTTACAGTTTCTTACAGTTTTGGAAGCTGGGAAATTCAAGATCAAGGAGCTACATCTAGTGAGAACCTTCCTGCTGGTAGGGACTCTCTGAAGCATCCCAGGGCTGTGCAGGTAATCAAATTGGTAGGGAACTGAGCATGGTAGCTCATATCTCTCTTCCTTTTTTTTTTTTTTTTTTATAAAGCCACCATTCTCATTCCTGTGATAGCTCATTGATCTATTAACCCATTAATTCATTAATCTATTAATGGACTAATCCACTCATGAGGGCAAAGCCCTCATGACCCAATTCGCTCTTAAAAGCACCCTGTCAGCACTGCCACATTGGGGATTAAATTTCCACATGAATTTTGGAAAGGACAAATATTCAGCCTAAAACAGTAGCTAAAAATATAGCAATAATAATAAAAAGAAGAATTAAATGTATTATTCTCTAATTGTACACAAGATACTCTATCAAACACTTTAAATGGACCATTTCATTTAATCCTCATAACCCTATGTAATAGGTAGTACCTTTACAGAGAAGATCACTAAAGTTCAGAGAGATTAAGTAACTTATTAGGGTCACATTACTATAAACTTTAAAAAAAAAAAATCCCAAAAAGAAATATCTTTCTTCATTATTTCTGTTATTTCAAATCAATCAACTAATCAATTGAGTGACAAGAATACACTGAGCTCGCTGTTATCTGCCCCAGGTGATTTCCTCTAGGGAAATGAAGCCACAGACAAAAAGCACAAATATCTTCCTGGCTTCAAGAAACATTAGATCAACAACCCTCAAAAACACATGATGCCTTCAGACAACCCTTCCATTTTTTACTTCTGTAACCAGTTATTTGCAAAAGCAAGAGTAAACTAGAATAGCTGAATAATTACTAATTACAAACAACTATACATAAGGAAAAAATGAGTTTAAATGAAGCATTTTAAACCACGTAGTCCATTTTTTAAATGTGGAGTTCATGTTATTAGTAACGTGGGGATTACGTTTTACTCTAAAGGCTAATAAGTCTGTCCCTGGTAGACTTAATTAAAAACACAGAAACAAAAACAGAACCTCTTTTTCTCCCTTTACATAGCTACCTAGGTCAGAGGTCGGAAAACTGTTTTTGTAAAAGTCCAGATAGTTAATATTTTAGGCTTTTGGGCCATGGAGTCTCTGTTACGACTGCTCAACTCTGCCATTGTAGGAAGAAGTCCACCATAGAAAGTAAGTAGATGAATGAGTGTGGCTGTGTTATAATAAAACTGCCTTTGTAAAACCAGGTGGTAGATTAAATTTGGCCTGAGGGTTATAATTTATCCAATCCCTGATTTAGTCTAAGTTACCTCTTTCCAAGATTAGAAAACAAACAGAGTGGTCCCTAATCCAATAAGACTATGGGTTTGTAAAAAAGGACAATTTGGACACAGAGAAGGACACAGTCTTTCCTCATTCTGATGCAAATTACTTATTGATGAAGTCTAACCTGGTGAATACTAACACTCATAGTGAAGAATAAGTTGAGAAAGAGTAGAGGGAGCAGTAATTACAAGATTATGCCTCAACTGGAGCGTATCATAAATAACAACTACAATAGAGCCTAAGAAAATAATAAGAAAAGTTACCCTTTAAGACAGGAATCTATCATTTTACTCAACATCATCTTTTATCAGCAGGCTCTTAAACGTTATTGGTTCTTTCACATATGCCACTTACCTGCATTTATCAATCTGCTCTAGAGCAAAGCAGACTTGTTACTTGTTACTTTACCCACCATTATGGCAACTTGTGTGCTGAGACAGATAATGCCAATCAGAAAATGATATCTGCAAATTAATTTTTAGGTTATTTTTAATTATTCACCCAATTCTTAAGCAGGAATTTTCTACAGGAAAAAGAATTCATCCTAAGGGCAGAGAAAATCAAAAGCCAATCAGATAACAGCAGTCACTAATAATTTTCCTCCAGCTAAGCCCCATGGAGTCCTGTACACTGTGATGGGTAAAATCTAAAAAGAAGAGGCAACTTTATCCACCAAAATCTCAATGGGTCATTGAGAGTGCTGGTCAACTTCATTATCACTGTAGGGAACTTTAGCAATAGCAGGATGATGCAGCTGTTACTTATCCACATTGACCAACAGCAACAACATCGAGCAACCTAAAGAGGACGACATTAGTAACTTTAACACCGGTGACTTTGTGAGTAGGGGTGACATATTTGCCACTTTTGATGTCATCACTACAATAACCCGAAAAGGAAGAAAATGAAGCGACTCACATAGAAGTGAAAAGGACTAGTTCCTGATCTTTGTGAGACCACGTTCTAGGGATGTCCAGAACTATTTGAGAGGAATATATGAGGACTGTACTTCTTAAGAAGAAGACACAGGAAAAAAGACAATTCCTATGTTCTGTCATTATAATCTTGTTTTTGTTCCTGGGTTGGTTTAGCCCAGGAAACAAGGGTTGATGGAACAAAAAATTTTTTGTGGAACAATGAAATAAATGTCTTACATATTTTCAACCATTCTGTAGTATTTGTGGCCTTACCAATTGCTTATACATTTTGACTATAAGATAGCACCATATTAGCATTTTACTATTTTAAAAAATCACAATAATGTTTCTCAAAATTTCATCTGAAAAGTGCCACCAGGACATCAGAAAATCTTCAATGCAGGTTTTGACTTTTTCTTGTTTTTTAATTTCAAAGAAACTACAAGAAAATGCTTTTTAAAATTATAATAAAAATATCTGAGTCATAAAACCAGTCTTTCCACTTAAAATGAGCTCATTTTCAGTCATCCAATAAAATATCACGTAATGAAAACTCATTTTAATTCCCCTTAAAACTGCATTTACATTAGCAAACAACATTTTTTTTTACTTACAGCAAAACTGTATCTACAGTATATTATAACACAATGTTGAACACAAGATCTTGCTAACATGTTATGCTGGAAATTTATTGTTATAGGATTGAAGGTGCTTTCAAAAACTATCTGGTATAGACTTTAACTTCCAAAATAAAGTCACTGAATTTCAATTTCCAAAGTGAATTCTATAGAACACAAGTGCCACTGTTTTGTTTTGTTTTGTTTTGTTTTGACATGTTTTATGTTTTTTGGGGTTTGTTCAGTACGAAGGATAATTTCTAGGGGCAACTAAGTTTAGGAAATTCTTTGTTAATATTAAACAGGCTCAAAACTGATCTTCTTCAAAAAACATTTCTTCTAAAATATCATGTATACTATATAATGTGCCTGGATTTCTAGCCTCAGAAGGTTTACATTGGGATTAAATTCACATTTGTAAGAAAACAGCCTTCCTTGTTTGGAAAAATCACGTGCCAGGTGCAGGATCAAGGACATCCCTGAGGCAGAGCCAAAATCTCCTTCAGCAATTTTCTTCCAAAGTACTGAAAGACATTAACAACTGCCACCACAGAAGGCCTTCTCCAATCCTTATGTGTGAGATTAATTCCTAACTTTAGTTCAGAGAATTGAATTTAAAATCGTATCAATTGATAAACTTCCATCTTTTAATTTAAACCAATGTCATATACTATAGTATTACTATTATCATTTTAAGCAGTAAATTATTCAGGAGAGAATTGCCAAAGCCTCCTGGGATTTTTTAAATAAGTAATTAAATTGCACTGAGACAAAAAAAAAATCTAATCTTTTTTTAAACTACAAAGTGGATCGTGACAATAATCTTTGAACAACCAAAGGACTGTTTGTTGGACACGTGATAAAGTTAGAGAAAATAATTTGTCTTTCATACCATAGGAACACGTTATTTGTAGAGTTAAATATACATTGTCTCAAACGTTCTTGCACTCACTTCGATGCCTCATAATCATGACGTTTGTACATAACACTCATCAGTTGATTATCAACAACTGCTTACATGAAACCACAGTGCGAAAAATGTGGTTACAAACTACCAAGACAAAAAATGAAAAGAAAAAAACACTTCCTATTTATCAGCTTTATAAAAGGTGAAAGGGTGTGGTTAACAAAATAATGTACTTCAAAATAGCCAGAGTAGTACTGAGACAACTAAGCTCATCAAAGTTTGAGAATATGTTGTAATATCTTGATCCCATCATCCAGGTAATAAGTACAGTACCCAATAGTTTTTCAACCTTTCCCCACAATGGTACTCTCCAGTGTCCATTGTTGCCATTTTTATGTCCATGTGGACCCAATGTTTAGCTCCCTCTTATAAATGAAAATAGGCAGTATTTGGTTTTCTGTTTCTGCATTAATTTGTTTAGGATAATGGCCTCTGGCTGCATCCATATTGCTACAAAGGACATGATTTAGTTATTTTTATGTTTGCATAGTATTCTATGGGGTGTGTGGATCTATCTATATATATATGGTGTACATACGTGTGTGTGTATATATACATATATATATACACACACATATATATATAAAATATTTTCTGACTGGGCACGGTGGCTCATGCCTGTAATCCCAGCACTTTGGGAGCTGAGGTGGGCAAATCACAAGGTAAGGAGTTCGACACCAGCCTGGCCAACAATGGTGAAATCCCATCTCTACTAAGAATACAAAAAATTAGCTGGGTGTGGTGATGAGCATCTGTAACCCCAGTTACTTGGCAGGCTGAGGCAGGAGAACCTCTTGAACCCAGGAGGCAGAGGTTGCAGTGAGCCGAGATTGTGCCACTGCACTCCAGTCCAGGCGACAGTACAAGACTTCGTCTGAAAAAAAAAGTATATGCATATGTACACACACACACACATGCACACACACACGCACACACACACGGTGTTTTATCCAATCCACCACTGTTGGGCACCTAGGTTGATTCTATGACTTTGCTATTATAAATAGTGCTATGATAAACATACGACTTCATGTATATTTTTGGCAGAACGATTTATTTTCTTTTGGATATATACCCAGTAATGGGATTGCTGGGTCAAGTGGAAGTTTTTTTTTAAGTTCTTTGAGAAATCTCCAAACTCCTTTCTACAGTGGCTGAGCTAATTTACATTCCCACCAACAGTGTATAAGTGTTCTCTTTTCTCTGCAGCTCCACTGGAACCTATTATTTTTTGACTTTTTAGTAATGGCCATTCTGACTAGTGTCAGATAGTATCTCATTGTGGTTTTGGTTTACATTTCTTTTGATTAATGATGTGGAGCACATTTTCATGTTTGTTGAACAATTGTGTGTCTTCTTTTGGGAAGTGTCCATTCTGTCTTTTCACCTCTTTTTAATGTGGTTTTTTGTTTTTGGCTTACTGAGTTATTTAAATTTCTTATAGACACTAGATATTAGACCTTTGTCGGATGCATAGTTTGCAAATATTTGCTCTCATTCTGTGAGTTGTCTGTTTACTCTGTTTATAGTTTTTGTTTTTGTTTTGGTGTACAGAAGCTCTTTAGTTTAATTAGGTCTCATTTGTCCATTTTTGTTTATGCTACAATTGCTTAATCATAAATTTTTTCCCAAGGTCAATGGCCGGAATAGTGTTTCCTATGTTTTCTTCTAGGATTCTTATAGTTTGAGGTCTTACATTTAAAGCTTTAATCAACATTGAGTTAATTTTTGTATATGGTGAAAGGTAGTTATCCAGTTTTATTCCTTTGCATATTGCTAGCTAGCTATCCTAGCACCATTTATTGAATAGGAAGTCCTTTCCTCATTGCTTATTTTGGACAGTTTTGTCCGAGATCAGATGGTTGTGGGTGTGCAACTTTATTTATGGGTTCTCTAGAATGCTCTTATTCTTAAGAGATGCAGGTTAAACATACTTGAATGTGACAGAATTCCTGCAATTTACTTTTTAAAAAGTCACTAAAAAACTCCTATGTGTGTTTGTGTGTATTTGTAAGGACATAAATCAAATGTGGCAAAGTATATAGTTGGTGAAATAGGTTAAAAGTATGCAGTGTTCATTGTACTATACTATTCTAACATTTTTTGTAAGTTTTTAATGATCAAAGTGAAAAGTTGGGTGGCAGGAAATAGTGAGAAATTGTTGGCCTTGAAGTCAGAGAGCCTGGAAGTTGAATTCATGTTTTTATCTTGGGCAAGCCACTCCCGACTTCTGAGTATGAAAGGGATAACCTCACTAACCTATTCCATAAGACTGCTGTGAGGATAACAATCTAGGCCCAGGGGTATTTGTAAACTAAAAAACACTCCAGGATTCTCAACCCGGAGTCCAAGGACAGAAGACAGATTCCATGAACTTGGATGGGAACCTCACTCTAACTATCTCTCTAACTGCACTACCCTCTAACTGCAATTTAACATTTCCTTCAATTACACACATTAGCGTAAGTTAACATGTCATCTATTTGTTCATAGTTACAGCTCAGTATTGTTAGCTCTGTTATGATTACAGTTAATTTTCTCAAGTTGCACAAGTGACAGTCATGAAAAACATGAGTCAGCAAAGAGCTCTTACAATCTTACATCCTCTTTTTTCTTCCACATCTGAAGGACACGCCTACTCTGAGCCAATACTATGTGAAAGATACTATACCATTGACTCATGTTTTCCATGGCCCTCAATTGTGCAACTTAAAAAACCAAATTGCAATAAGAGAGCTAACTCAATGTGTTCAAAAATGAACTCCTGATCTTCCCCCTAAAAAAACTGCTCACTCAAAGCCTCTCCCATCATGGCACTCCAACAGTCCAGGTGCTCAAGTCAAAAACTTCAGAGTCATCTTTGACTTTTCTTTTTTCCACCTTACCTCTAATTCTTTAGGAAACTCTGTTGGCTCTACCTTTAAAATATGTAAAAATCTAACCATTTCCCACCACGGATACTGCTACTGCTCTAGTCCAAGCCACCACCATCTTTCACCCAAAGACTGATACAACAGCCTCCTAAGCAGGTACCCTGCTTCTTCCCTTGAGTCTATTCTCTGTAAATAATTATCCTCTTAAAATATGTCACATCGTCCATTCTGCTTTTTAAAACTTTGCAATGGTTCCCATTTCTCTCAGAGTAGAAACCAAAGTCCTTCCAATGATCTCCAGAACCCATATGATCTGCCTTCCCTTTACCACTGTAATCTTAACTCCTACCTCTCTCTCCCTGCCTCCACCGTGTCCCACCCACACTGGCCTCCTTGACATCCCTAGAACATGTCAGTCATGCTCCTACCTAAGGATTTTTGCACTGGGTGTTTTCACTGCTTTGGAACCCAGATATTTATGTCACTAATTGCATCATCTCCAAGTCTTTGGTCAGAGAGTAAGAGGCCTACTCTGATAATTCTATTTAAAATAGCAACTGACCTCTGGATGCCTAATCCCCCTACATTTCCTCTAGCATTTATGACTTTCTAATGTATAAATAATATAATATATAATGTCTATTGCCCCCTGCTAGGTTATGAACTCCAAAGAGGGCAAAGGTCTTTTTTTGTTTACTCATGTTTTTACATTATTTATTCATTTATCTATTTTGTTATTGTTTTGTTTTCAATTTTTATTGTGCTTAAATATAAGATATACTATCTTAACCATTTTTAATATACAGTTCAGTGATATTAAGAACAGTTGTGGCTGGGTGCAGTGGCTCATGCCTATAATCCTAGCACTTTGGGAGGCTGAGGTGAGAGGATCACTTGAGGTCAGGAGTTCAAAACCAGCCTGCTAACATGGTGAAACCTCCTCTCTACTAAAAATACTAAAAAAAAAAAAAAAAAAAATAGCCGGGTATGGTGGCCGTTGCCTGTAATCACAGCTACTCAGGAGGCTGGGGTACGAGAATCACTTGAACCCAGGAGGCAGAGGTTGCAATGAGCCGAGATCATGCCACTGCACTCCAGCCTGAGCAACAGAGCGAGATTACATCTCAAAAACAAAACAAAACACAACAAAACCAAGCAAACAGTTATATTGTTGTGCAATCACCATCACCATCCATCTCCCGAACTCTTTATCTTATAAAACTGAAATGCTAGAGTCATTAACAAATAACTCCCCATTCCCATTCACTCGTGTTTTATTATTGTAGCACCTAGAAGTGTTTACTACATTGGTACTTAACAAATTTTTGATGATTAAATGAATGAATGCCTCTTGTAAAACTTCAAATATCATCTCCTTAGGGAAATTTTCCAAATTTATAATTTAAGTGCATAGATTTTATTCCAGATCCTCTGTTTTATATAAATTATTCCCTTCTCTCTACTGTTTGAAGCATTAGCTATGCTTATTGCACATGTGTAATCTCCAGTATCATTAACATGTAATCTTAGACATGGCAAATGTTTACTGTTAGACACTGAGGACCACTAGAGAGGGTAGGGACAGAGGGAGGGGGACAAATGTTGAAAAACTAACTATTGGGTACTATGCTCAGTACCTAGATGATGGGATCAATCATACCTCAAACCTCAGCATCATAAATATACCCATGTAATAAACCTGAGCATATACACCCTGAATTTAAAATAAAAGTTGAAATTATTTTTTAAAAGTCCAATAACAGAACAAATGAATGAATCCCAGAGCCACGAACATTGGGTCTCCCCCACCTCCTAAACCAATCCCTCATGTTTTAGCTCCTCCTCTGTGGTCCCAAGTTGGCCAATATGTGTTAAAGCCAAGAGGCTCTGAATAGGAAGGACATAGGTGGCATTTTAGGAAATGCATAGAACTATGTTTTCAATAGCATAAACAAGTTTTTTTTAAAGTTTTAATTTATGCATACTAATTATGCATAAAATTTAATTGATGCATATTAATTACATATATTTATGAGATACAATGTAATGTTTTGATTGCACGTGTATACATTATATAATGACCAAATCAGGGTAATTAACATGGCCATCACTGTTAACATTTATCACTTCGTGATAAGAACATTCAAAAACCTCTCTTTTAGCTATTTTATTGTCATCTCATCTAGTATGCAAAAGAACTTGAGAACTTATTCCTCCTATCTAACTGTAAATGTGTACACTTGACCACCACTCTGATCATCTCTCTCTCCTTCCTACTCTCCCCATCCTCTGGTAACCACTATTCTCTTCTCTACTTCAACGAGAACAACTTTTTTAGATTTCAAAAATGAATGAAAGTATGTAGTGTTTGTCTTTCTGTGCCTGGCTTATTTCACTTAACATATTGCCCTCCAGGCTTCTCCATGTTGCTGTAAATGACAGCATTTCATTCTTTTAAAAATATAACACTTCACGAATTTGCATGTCATCCATACTAATCTTCTCTGTACCATTCCAATTTTAGTATATGTGCTGCTGAAGTGAGCATGACAAAAACCAAGGTTTAACATGAAATATTAATGGCTTTATTTTAAGTGCCTTGAGGGCCAGTGAAAGAGAAAAGATGGGAAGAAGGAGAATCTAATCACTATACTCCTATTGGAAACTTGGGGTAAAACAACAAGTTTCTAAGATTTCCAGCTGCTCAGGAACCTGCTAGTGCTCTTTTTTTTTCTTTTTCAGGGGAGGGGGGCATAATATTACAGTACAGGAATATCAGCTTTGGGCAGCAGCAGAAGGCAGTTTCACATAACTCTTCATGAAGGGTAGTGGCCAAATCTTTCGGCCAGCCCAGCACCCCCTGCGGTGCCATAGCCCACTGGAAGCCTTCTTGCCCAGTCAGTGGTTGTGACCTGCCCTGCCAGTGACTTGTTTGTTATGATCAGTGTTGGATACTTAGCCTACTGTTGCTATGCATGTTTCCAGCACCTGCATCTGCCTCTTAGAGGGCAGCTGGATAATGGCTGTGCCATTCACCTTCCACAGTAGCACACCACACGTCCCTGCAGCTCGGATATACTGGGCACCCTGGCCTCGCTCACTTTCCATGCTGTTGATGAGGGTCCCCAAAGGCAGAGTCCCAAGTGGATGCGCATCCCCTTCCTGAGCAGCAACTGCCATTCGGCCTATGTGGTTAGAGTTCAGGATGGTATCTCCAGCCTGCTTGTTTTCTATGGCGATGATCCAGTGTTTCTGGCTGCCCCAGCAGCCAGAGCTATGTCTGTTGACCTACAGGGATCACGGTGGACTTGGATAACCTTCTCCTCAAAGGGTCCTGATTTGGTCTCTTCCTCAGGCCAGAAACACAAAAGTCAATCATGCAATAATGTTGCTTGTGGCCCCTGCCAATACCATGCACCCGGATCTGGCCTGTGTGGTCTTCACCCCCAGAATTCTTCATCTTCACTGGTTTAATGGTGTACTTGGTATGACTCTTTCAAGACACAAAGTTGGCACTAAGGGCCATAGAAGTAAGGATTTGGTGGCAGGGGAGCAACATCAAGGCAGAGGGCCATTGGAAGAGGGCATTGTTCATCACCTGGGAGACAGGGAACAGACTTGGGACAGGAGTGGCAATGGTCGGGGGTGCCAGGCTCAGAGAATGCAGAGTACAGGTCAGTGCCCACAGGATCATCAGGGTAGCCTGGGCTCAGCACACTCCTGCTAGTCCTCTTGAGAGAAATATTGAAATAGAAAACCTATGAAACCACAGTGAATACCCTTCCACCAAAAGAAATGGGAAGATGCTCTTTTCTTTAGATCCCACTTGAAGTAGGATAAGGTCAAGATGCATAGAATCCTATTTATACCTATTATTAATAAGGAAGAAGAAAACGTTTAGGGAGACATATGATTGTGTCACTCAAATTCACTTCTACCCGTCCTTTAGGAAATGCTTCAGATTCTTTGGCAGGATGCCTGTAAGCTAAGAGGCAGACTAACAGTGGGATCCTAAAACAGAGCTGTGAGCACTGGTGGGGAGGAAACCCCTCCACACCTCTCTGAGAGCAGCAGTGGTAGCAGCTGCAGTGAGAGGAGGGTGGATAGACGGAAGCCAGTTGAGCAGGGGGAGGAGAGTGGAGAGTGACAGTGCAGCAGGAGCAGATCTTTGACAGCCAAGTAGAGAGAGCATGAGCAAGGGGACATGGGAGGGCTTAGAGGTCCAGGGGCTTAAATAGTCTGATTTTTAAGTTAAACCCTAGAAGCTCTTATTTATCCTCCCCTGCCCTATAGGGCTATTATTCCCAAGAAAGGGGAGGCACAATTAGAGACACAAACTCAGTGTCTCTCTTTTTTTTTTCTGGATGGAGTTTCACTCTTGTTGCCCAGGCTGGAGTGCAATGGGGCGATCTCAACTCACTGCAAACTCCGCCTCCCAGGTTCAAGAGATTCTCCTGCCTCAGCCTCCCTAGTAGCTGGGATTACAGGCACCCACCATCATGCCTGGCTAATTTTTTCTGTTTTTTTTTTAGTAGAGATGGGGTTTCATCATGTTGGCTAGGCTGGTCTCGAACTCCTGACCTCAGGTGATCCAACTGCCTCGGCCTCCCAAAGTGCTAGGATTACAGGCATGAGCCACTGCACCAGGCCTGGACTATCTCTTCTTTGAATCAAAGTTTCAGCCACAAAATGGATCACAGAAGTTCTGTGTGTCCTCACTCACAGATATTCTGTATTCCAAAATTGCACACTGGTTGAATTTTTCATCAAGCTACAGGTTAAACCTCTCAATAAGTTTAGATCTGAAAAGTTGAAACTAATTTCTAGTGGCTGTTGAACAAAAGTAAAACTGTCTCCTTCACATCCCAGACCCTTGTTCCTCTCCCAGTGCCTCTATTTTTAAACACGTCTGTTGTTATATCTAGATGAAAAACTGTAGGATCGGGGAGGGTAAGGGAGTAGGAAATTGTGTGGTGATATATATATTTTTAAAAAAGAAAAAACTGTGTACTCTCATAGGTTCCTATAACTGGCTACAACCCAAGCAGCACACAAAGTTCTGAACTTGATGGAGCTCAGAAAATTCCTCCAGCATCTCCTTTCATCTGCTTCAAACTTTCTAAAAGATTGACATATCTTCTTAACCAGCATTTGGTGTCATATCTTCTAATTGCTTATCAATATCTCTAAATCTCTAAAGGACACTTTTTTCCAGTGTTCTCCCTCAGCTCTGAGGAGATCAACTCAGACCCATGGAAAACACCAGCCAAGCCCACAGTGCCCTGCCAGGGAAGGAAATCTACAGAGAGTTGTGCAAAGCAGGGAGGCACCCTTATCATATGTTGCAGAATGAAAAAGTTTGAAATTCAGTTTTACTCAATAATTGAATCCTACACTATACTCCCTCCAGAGCCTTCAACACTGATGAATTCCTCTTAAATTCCTAAAGGCTGAAAGGAAGTTTTGAGAGACGAGATCAGACATTAGGGATGTTATTAAGATTTGGGGAGAATGACAACAGGAACAAGGGGTGAAGGGCCCAAACTGAGAATTTGAAAAAGAGTTTTCAAAAAGTACATCTGTTAGCCATTTGTTAAAAATTGCATTAGTGTACCATATAAATGACTATAAACAATAATAGAGGTCACTATTAGTTGCCTTCCTAAGAGCCACTCCTAATTTTTTGTTGTTGTTGTTTAAAGAGTCCTAATTTTGTGGCTAGACTTAGGGCATGAATTATAGCCAAAGTCAGAGGACAGTGAAGTTTTTCTGTAAAGACCCAGGTAGTAAATATGCCTCTGTCACAACTAATCAACTTTACTTTTGCAGCACAAAAACAGCCATAGACAATATAAATATGAATGGTTATGGCTGTGTTCCAATAAAACTTTATTTATAGAAACAGGCCCAAGGCTGGGTTTGTTTCACAGACCTTAGTTTGTCAACCCCTCAGCTAAAGTAGTCATAGAACCTCCATTTCCTTGTCCAAGTGATTGACCTAAGCAGAGGTAAGTGACCTAGTTTATCTCAGTAAGAAGCAAGGCAAGTCTGCCAGGAGGTTTCTGATAAAGATTTTCTTTAACGATAAAAGAGAGGGGATGTAAGGAGAAGGTCTTCTGATCCTTTCCCTTCCCTTCTGCTTTGCACACTGTGTAAGGAAACAATGCTTCAAGCTGTGGCAGCCATCTTGTCCTCCTGAGGCTTTAAGTTGGAAAACAAAAGCCAACAAGCTGAGATTGGTGGAATAGAAGAATGAAAAAGTCCGAGATCCTCATTAAGTCACTGAACTGCCACCTACCTCCAGCATTTCTTTAAGAAAACAAAAAGTGTACTGATGATTAAGTCATTGTTGGTCTGGTTTTCTGTTACTTGCAGCTGAAAGCATTGCTAATTGATATATCCATAGAATTTCAAAATGTGAGTGATGTATTTCTAACCTTACCTTTAAAGTCTTTTGAAAAGCTTGAAGTATTTTTCTACCATAGGACTGAGGCATGAATAAAAGAAAAACTATATATAGATATATATGGTTTTTTTTTTAAGTACAGAATTTCTGCAGTAGAAACTACAGGAGGTCTGGAGATTATACCAGGGATGTCTGTAACCATGGTGGATAAGCTACCGTGCTTATAAAAAAGATCATTTTTGACCGGGCATGGTGGCTCACACCTGTAATCCCAGCATTTTGGGAGGCCAAGGCAGGCGAATCACGAGGTCAGGACATGGAGACCATCCTGGCTAACACAGTGAAACCCCATCTCCACTAAAAATACAAAGAAATTAACTGGGCGTGGTGTTGCCTGCCTGTAGTCCCAGCTACTTGGGAGGCTGAGGCAGGAGAATGGTGCGAACCTGGGAGGCGGAGCTTGCAGTGAGCCGAGAATACGCCACTGCACTCCAGCCTGGGTGACAGAGCAAGACTCTCGGGTAAAAAAAAAAAAAAATCATTTTTACATATGAGATAACTTTAGGTCATATATGTGTAAGTCAAAGACAATGTATTGACTGTCTGGACCAAGAGTTGGCAAACTACAGCTCGCTTTTATTTGAAAATAAAATTGTATTAGAACTTAGCCACATCCATTTATTTAAATATTGTCTATGGCTGTTTTGAGCTACAAAAATACAGTTGAAAAGTTGCAACAGAAAGTTGTAAATGGAAAATGTATACTATACGTTCAAAAAGCGCTACGACTTATGAACGTATGTAAAGCATGATCAGATGATAGAGTATGAAAATTGTGCACAAGTTCTCTGTCATAGTGTTCAGGGAAGGCCTCACTGTGGAGGTAACGTTTGAACTGAAACACTAATAAAGTGAGTGAGTAAATCATGGGAGCATCTTGGGGAATAGCTTTACAGGCAGAGCAAACAAGTGGAAAAGCTTGGTGTGTTAAAGAATAGCAGGAAGGCCAGCATGGCTAGAGCAAAGTGAGGGGAAGGATGGTAGTAGATGAGATAGGTAGTGGGGGCCAGCTCATGTGTGGTCTTATTGACCATAGAAAAAAAAAATTTTGAATTTTGCTTGCAATAAGATGGCACTCCACTTGGATGGTGAGTTTGGAGCCAAAGACTAACACAATGTGTTTTTCATTACAAACCATCGCTCTAAACCTTCAGTTCTGACCATTATAGAAAAAGCGGCCACTGGCTTTATGCTTCAGCCATACATAACCATAAAACTGGACAAAATATGAAGCAAAGGTTTCCAGGCATTGGACAATCAGACTTGCATGGCTATAATCTTTTGAGTGCAGGAAAACACAAAGTAAACCCTCCATTCTCCCTAGCTTTCTGTCTGAGGGCACTTTCTCAACCCAGCACAGGAAAGTGGAACCCAAACATTGAACAGAGTCTTTTGCTAGATAGAGGAAAAAGAGAATGAATTTGAGGGCTACTGAGGCAATTGAGACTTGTGATGCTTCACTGGTAAATTCCATCAAACATTAAAAAAAGATAGCACTGATGTTACATAGACTCTTCCAGAAAACAAAGGAGGAAAGAATAATTCAGAGACCATTTTATGAAGCCAGAATAACCCTGATTTCAAAATCAGACAAGACCTTTACAAGAAAATAAAAGTACAGGTAATAGCCTTCATGAATGAAGATAAAAATGATTCTGTGGAAATATTAACAAACCAAATCCTGCAATATGTAATTATATATAAGTCCAGCAATATAAGCTACCATCATACTTAATGATAAAAGGCTGAAAGCTTTTGCCCTAAGATTGAGAGAAAAGCAAGGATGTTCGTTTTTGCTACTTCTATTCAGCAAGGTACTATAGATTCTAGCCACTGTGATAAGTCAAGGAAAAAAAAAAAAGAGCATACATTTTGAAAAGGAAAAAGTAAAACTGTCTTCATTTGCCACAGCATTATTGTGTATATAGACAATTCTATGGAATCTGAAAAATAAATAAATAAAGCTACTAGAGCCAGAAATGAATTAAGCAAGTTCACGTGATATATCAGTGTTCAAAAAACTAATAGCATTTCTATATATTAGTAATAAACATTAAAAATAAGAATATTTAAATATACCATTTATAATAGTAACAAAAATATATCAAATACAGAGAAATTTAACAGTTGTTGTATAAGACCTCCCCATGGAAAACTAAAACTCATTTTTGAGAGAAATTAAACCTAAATAAGTAAAGAAATAAGCTATCTTCATGAATTGGACAACTCAATATTGTTAAACTGGCAATTTTCCCCAAATTTAATCAATAGACTAAATGTAATCTGAATCAAAATTCTAGGGAATTTTTTTTTTAATAAAGATTGACAAGCTGCCAGGTGCCATGGCTCATGCCTGTAATCCCAACACTTTGGGAGGCTGAGGTGGGTAGATCACTTGAGTCTAGGAGTTCAAGACCAGCCTGGGCAACATTGTGAAACCCCGCCTCTACAAAAAATACAAAAATTAGCCAGGTGTGGTGGTATGTGCCTGTGGTCTCAACCACTAGGGAGGCTGAGGTGGGAGGATCCCTTAAACCTGGGAAGTCAAGGCTACAGTGAGCCGTGACTGTACCACTGCACTCCTGCCTGGGTTGCAGAGCAAGACCTTGTCTCAAAAAAAGAAAAATAATTGACAAGCTGATTCAAAAATGTATATAGAAATGCAAACAACCTAAACTAGCTAAAATGATCTTGAAAAATGGGAAAAAAAAATTGAGGAAGTTACATTAATTGATTTCAAGACTTACTATGAAGCAACAGTGGTCAAAAGAGTGTAGCATCAGTGTAGGGATATACAAATATACCAGCGAAACAGAATAGAGAGTCAAATAAAGCCACAATTACCTGGTCAACTGATTTTTGACCAAGGCATCAAAAACAATTCAGTGAAGGAACAAAATTCTTTTTAAAAAATGTTGCTGGAACAATTGCATATCTCTATGGAAATAAATAAATCTTAAACCTACCTCATATCATATGCAAAACTGTATTCAAGATGGATCAAATACCCATATGTAAACTAATGCTATAAAGTTTCTGGAAGAAAACATAGCAAAATATTTGTATGACATGGGATAGGCAAGAATGTTGTAGCACAACACAGAAAATACAGTCATAAAATAAAAATTGGATAAATTGGTCTTCAACAAAATCAAAAACTTGTGCTTGTCAAAGGACACCAACCAAAAATAAGCAAGCTACAGACTGGGAGAAAATATTTGCAAAATATATCTAAGAAAATACTTGTATTTAGACTCTATAAGAAACTTATACAACTCAATAATAAAAAGACACCACACATCCTTTTTTTAAATGAGCAAAAGATTTGAAAAGAGACTTTATTAAGACTTTATTGGCTATTATGAATAGCCAATAAGCACATAAAAAAGGATTCAACATCGTTAATCAAGCAATGAAACTTAAAATTAGATTGCATTACATACCTATTAGAATGGCTAAACTTAAAAAGACTGACAATATCAAATGTTGCGAAGAATATGAAATGGTCTGTACCCTCATAAATCATCAATGGAAGAGTAAAATGGTACCATCACTTTTTAAAATGGTTTGGTGGTTTCTTATGAAGTTAAACATATACCTACCTAATGACCTAGAATTTCTACATCTAGATATTTACTCAGGAGAAATAAAAGCATATGTTCACAAAAACACTTTTATACAAACATTAATAGCAACTTTATAATGGCCGAAGACTGAGAACAGCCTAGGTATTCACTAATAAAAGAATGATAAACAAATTATTGTGTAGTTGTACAATGGATTAGTACTAAAAAATATGAAGAAACACAATCAATACACACAACCATATGAATGAATCTAAAAAAATTATACTGAGTTAAAGAAACCAGACACAAAATAATACATGATTAGTGATTCTAGAAAAAGTAAAACTAATCTAATAGAAATCAGAACAGTCATTGTCTCTTTGGGTAGAGTGAGAACTGACTAAAAAGGGCCATGAGAGAACTTTCTGAAATGATAGAAATGTTTATATCTGCCCTTGTTAAAACTCTCAGAATGGTATATTAAATATATGTGTTTATCACTACAAATGATAGTATAATTTTAAAAATAAGAAAAAAATTAGTTGATATTTGGGTACAGACTGGGAGAGCTGAGGGATAGATGCAGGAAACAAGTGACCATTGCAGTAGTTTTCAGAGATGATGGTGGCTTAACACGGGAAGCATTGACAGTAGATGTGATAAATTTGGGGTATATTGTTAAAGTTGGAATTGCAGAACATCTGACTTGTTTGGTGGTGCTGTATGAAAGAAAGAGAAGAAACAATTGAATCGTTACAAGTGAAAGCTCACATACCCCTTGAAAAGAAGGGAGGTAACAGAAAAAGTAAAATAAGCAGATACTTATATTACATTTCATTATTTACATGTCAATTTTTTGTATGTAATCAATCTTATATCAAGAAGATAATGAAGGAGACTTCTACTTCCAGTGAAAATGGAGTAACACAGACCAGATTTACCCTCCCACCTGAAACCATTGAAAAATCAGACAAAATATATGAGAATGGTTCACAAGACATTAAACACCAGGCAATGAAAGGCAGTGATTTCTGAGAGACAAGAGACAAATGAGTTGAGCCCTGTTATTGCCCAGCTTACCAGCTAAAAAAGTTTCTAGGTCATGACCCAGTGGGAGAGAAACAAGTAGAGATTTGTGGTCTTCCTGAGTTAAGATAATATAAGCAACAAATGAGATAAAATGAAAGCATAAAATAATATTCAACATAAAATAAAAACAAACCAAAAACGGAAAAAGAGAAGTGGAAAACAGATGAAGAAAATTGAAATAGTTACAAGGCAGATTTAAACCCAACCATACCAATAATCACATTAAATGTAAATGTCCTAAACATCCTAAGTTAGCAGCCAAGACAGTCAGTTTGAGTACAACAGCAGAATCCAACCACTTGTTTACGGAAACCCACTTTAAATATAAAAAACATAAACAGGTTAAAAGTAAAATTAAAACAATAGGAAAAGATACACCATGATAACACTTTAAAAAAAAAAAAGCTGAAGTGGCTATATTAGTATTAGACAAAGTAGATTTTTTAGAACAAAAATATTATCAGAGATAAAGAAGTTCATTTCATAATAAGAAAAGGCATTGATTAATCAGGAGGATATAACCACACCAAACTTTTATGTACCTGATAACAAAACTTTAAAATACATGAAACAAAAAACTGATAGAGCTCCAAGGAGAGTAGTCAGATCACAATTACAGCTGGAGATTTTGACATCTCCCTTTCAATAATTAATCAAATTAATGGATAAAAGCAGTGCAAATAGGGAAGACTTGAACAACACTGTAAACCAACTTGATCTAATTGGCATTTATAGAATACTGTACCCAACAAAAGATAATTTTAAAAAATTATTGTTTAAAAAGCAAATGTAAATACATAGCAGTCAGAGGGTGCTGAGAACAGGCATAACCACACAATCTAATCCACCCTGAGGTGGATTATTATTATCAGATACAATTGTATTAGTTAATAACTTGTCTGGCTATAAGAAATAGAATGCAGAACCAATAGTAGTTTACATAAATAGGATGCCATTTTTCTTATATAGTAGCAATGAATAAATATTGTCAAAGATAAAAATCTCTGTGATTCTATTAGCCTTTATCCCAAAAATATTGAATCATTAAAAATGTTTTTGAAATATTTTTAATAACCCATGTGTCCACGTGCAATTATCTCCACAATTCAATGGGGGAAAGAAGCTGGAAAGCAAAAGCGTAACGCAGTTTCAATCCTTACCGGGAGTTAAAAACAAAACAAAACAAAACTTTCCCAGAACACACATAGCAGAATTTTGTTCAGGTCTCATCGGCCAGAATTGGATTCTATGGTCATCCTTACCTTTGAGGGAAGCTGGGAAAGGGAAAAGAAAAGCAGAATTGTTTTGAATGGCCTAATTCAGTGCTTCCTAATACATGTATTATGTAAACCACATATGTAATTTAGTAGTAGGTATTTTTTAAGTAAAATGAAACAGGTGAATTAATTTTCATAATATATTTTAATCTAACATAATATTATTTCAACAAGCAAATAATATAAAAGTTATTAATAACATATTTTACTTTTTATAGTTTTTGCACTCCAGTGTATATTTTATACTTACAACATATCATTTCAGACTAGCCTTATTTCTTTCTTTTGCTTTCTTTTTTTAATTTTTAATTTTTATGGATACATAGTAGGGTGTATTATATTTATGGGGTATATAGGATAATTTGATACAGGCATACAATGTGTAATAATCACATCAGAGTAAATGAGGTATTCATCACCTCCAGCATTTATCCTTTGTGTTACAAACAATCTACTTATGCTCTTTATTTTAAATTGTACAATTAAATTATTATTTACTATAGTCACCCTATCGTGATACTAGACCTTATTCATTCTTTCCAACTACGTTTTGTACCTATTAACCATACTTCTTTGTCCCCACCCAAACCCCACTACTTTTCGTAGCCTCTGGTAACCATCATTCTGCTATTTCCACAAGTTCAATTGTTTTAATTTTTAGGTCCCACAAATAAGTCAGAACATGCAAAGTTTGTCTTTCTGTGCCTGACTTATTTCACTTAACATAATGACCTCCAGTTCTGTCCATGTTGTTGCAAATGACATGATCTCATTTTTAATAGCTGAATAGTACTGTATTATATATATGTACCATGTTTTTATTATATGTTCACCTGTTGGTTAGGTTGCTTCCAAATCTTGGCTATTGTGAATAGTGCTGGAATAACCATGAGAGTGCAAATATCTTTTCAATATACTTATTTCCTTTATTTGAGGGATATATCTAGCAGTGGGATTGCTAGATCATATGATAGTGCTATTTTTAGTTTTTAGAAGAACTTCTATGTTGTTTTCCATGGTGGCTGTACTAATTTGCATTCCCACTAACAATGTACAAAAGTTCCCCTTTCTCTTTATCCTCACCAGCATTTGTTATTGCTTTGGGTAAAAGCCATTTTAACTGGGGTGACGTGATATCTCATTGTAGTTTTGATTTGCATTTCTCTGATGATCAATGATGTTGAGCACTTTTTCATATAACTGTTTGCCATTTCTATCTCTTCTTTTGAGAAATGTGTATTCAGATCTTTTGCCATTTTTTAATTGGATTATTATTTTTTTCCACTAAGTTGTTTCAGTTTCTTATATATTCTGGTTATGAATCTCTTGTCAGACAGATAGTTTGCAGACATGTTCTCCCATTCTGTGAGTTGTATCTTCACTTTGTTGATTGTTTCCTTTGCCATGCAGAAGCTTTTTAACTTGATGTGATCCCATTTGTCCATTTGTGCTTTGATTGCCTATGCTTGTGGGATATTACTCAAGAAATCTATGTCCTATCCAATGCCCTGGAAAGTTTCTCAAATATTTTCTTGCAGTAGTTTCATAGTTTGAGGCCTTAGATTTAAGTCTGTAATCCATTTTTATTTGATTTTTGTATATAGTGAGAGAGAGAGGTCTGATTTTTACATCTGTATATGGATATCTAGTTTTCCCAGCACCATTTATTGAAGAGACTGTCCTCTCCCCAATGTAGGTTCCTGACATCTTTGTAAAAAATGAGTTCACCATATATGTAAGGATCTATTTCTGGGTTCTTTAATCTGTTCCATTGGTTTATGTGTCTATTTTTAAGGCAGCACCATGCTGTTTTGGTTATAATAGTTCTGTAGTTTAACTTGAAGTCTGGTAACATGATTCCTCCAGTTTTGTTCTGTTTGCTCAGGATAGCTTTGGCTATTCTAGGTCTTTTGTGATTCCATATAAATTTTAGGATTATTTTTCGTATTTCTGTGAAAAGTGTCATTGGTATTTTGATAGGGATTGCATTGAATTTCTAGATTGCTTTAGGTAGTATGAACATTTTAACAATATTCTTCCAATCCATGAACATGGAATATCTTTCCATTTTTTTCTGTCTTCTTCAATTTCTTGCATCGATATTTTATAGTTTTCATTGTAGTGAACTTTCACTTCATTGGTTAAGTTGAATTCCTGGGTATTCAACTTTATTTGTAGGTATTGTAAATGGGATTGCTTTTTTATTTCTTTTTCAGTTTGCTGTAGGCATATAGAAGTGCTACTGATTTTTGTATGTTGATTTTGTATCCTGCCATTTGACTGAATTTGTTTATCAGATCTAATACATTTTAATGGAGTCTTTAGGTTTTTCCATAGATGCAAAATCATATCATCTGCAAAAAAGGATAATTTGACTTATTCCTTTCCAATTTGAATACCACTTATTTCTTTATCTCTTCTGATTGCTCTAGCTAGAACTTCCAGTATATGCTGAATAATAGTAGTGAAAATGGGCATCCTTATCATATTCCAGATCTTAGGGGAAAAGTTTTTATTTTTTCCTATTCATTGTGATACTAGCTGTAGGTCTGTCAAATATGGATTTTATTATATTGAAGTATGTTCCCTCTGTACCCAGTTTTTTCATGCAGAGATGTTGATTTTTAGTAAACGCTTTTTTGGAATCAATTGAAATGATCATACGGTTTTTGTTCTTCATTCTGTTAATATGATTTATCACATTCATTGATTTGCAGACATTGAACCATTCTTGCATCCCTGGGATAAATCCCACTTGCTCATGATAAATGATTGTTTTAATGTGTTATTGAATTCAGTTTCCTAGTATTTTGTTGAAGATTTTTGCATCAATGCCCATCAGAAATATTGGCCTTTATTATTATTTTCTTTTATTCAATGTGTCTTTGTCTGGTTTTGGTATCAGGGTAATACTGACCTCATAGAGTGAATGTGGAAGTATTCCCTCTGCCTCTTTTTTTGGAATACTCTTATTAGGAATGGCATTAGTTCCTCTTTAAGTGTCTGGTAAAATTCAGCAGTGAAGGCATTGTCTCCAGACTTTTGGCTGGCAGACTTTTTATTATGACTTTGATCTTGTTACACATTATTGCTTTTGGATTTCTTCATGGTTCAATCTGTGTAGGTTGTGTGTGTCTAGGAATTTATCCACTTCTACGTTTTCCAATTTGTTGACACATAGTTGTTCATAGTAACCTCTAATGATCCTTTGAATGTCTGTGGTACTGATAGCAATGTTTTCTTTCTTAATTTCTGATTTATTTGGGTCTTTCTTTTTTCTTATTCTGGCTAAAAGTTTGTCCATTTTGTTTATCTTTTCAAAAAAGTTTTTGTTTCTTTGATCTTTTGTATTGTTTTCTTCACTTCAATTTTATTTATTGTTGCTCTGATCTGTATTTATTTTCTACTACTAACTTTGGGTTTGGTTTGCTCTTGCTTTTATAATTCTTTAAGATGTATTGTTAGGTTGCTTATTTGAAGTTTTTCTTCTTATTTTCTGATGTAGGCACTTATGGCCATAAACTACCCCCTTAGTACTGCTTTTGCTGTTTCCCATAGGTTTTGGAATGTTGTGCTACCATTATAATTTGCTTCAAGAAATGTTTTAATCTCCTTCTTAATCTTTTCATTAACCCACTGGTCATTCAGGAACCTATTGTTTAATTTCCATATGTTTGTATAGTTTCCAAAATTCCTCCTGTTGTTGATTTCTAGTTTTATTCCATTGTGGTCATAGAAAATACCTGATATTATTTCAATTGTTTTAACATTTTAAGAATTGTTGGCCGGGCGCGGTGGCTCAAGCCTGTAATCCCAGCACTTTGGGAGGCCGAGGCGGGCGGATCACGAGGTCAGGAGATCGAGACCATCCTGGCTAACATGGTGAAACCCCGTCTCTACTAAAAATACGAAAAAAAAAAAACTAGCCGGGCGTGGTGGCGGGCGCCTGTAGTCCCAGCTATCGGAGGCTGAGGCAGGAGAATGGCCTGAACCTGGGAGGCGGAGCTTGCAGTGAGCCGAGATCGCGCCACTGCACTCCAGCCTGGGTGACACAGCACGAGACTCCGTCTCAAAAAAAAAAAAAAAAAAAAAAAAAAGAATTGTTTTGAGGCCTAACATATGGTTTATTATTGAGAATGATCCATATGCTGAGGAGAAGAATGTATATTCTGCAGCTCTTGGATGAAATGTTCTGTAAATATCTATCAGGTCCATTTGGTCTACAGTGCAGATTAAGTTCAGTGTTTCTTCATTGATTTTCTATCTGGATGATCTGTTCAATGCCAAAAGTGGAGTGTTAAAGTCTCTAGCTATTATTGTATTGAGGGTCTGTCTCTTTACCATTAGCTCTAATAATATTTGCTTTATATATCTGGTACTCCAGTGTTTGAGTACATATATATTTATAATTGCTATATACTCTTGTTGAATTGACCCCTTTATCATTATATAATTACCTTCTTTGCCTCTTTTAATATTTCTTGTCTTGAAATCAATTTTGTCTGACATACATATAGCTACTCCTGCTCTTTTTTTCTTTTTTGGTTTTCATTGGTGTAGAATATTTTTTCCATCTCGTTATTTTCAGTCTGTGTCTTTGTAGGTGAAGTGTGTTTCTTGTAGGCAACAGATCATTGGGTCATTTTAAAAATATGTTCAGCCACTCTATGTCTTTTGGTTTGAGAGTTTAGTCCATTTGTGTTCAACATTATCAATAATATAGTGATAAGTAAGGACTTACTTCTGCCATTTTATTATTTGTTATCTGTTTGTTTTGTGGTCTTCTCTTTCATTCTGACTGCTTTATGTGAAGGTGATTTTCTCTGGTGATATGTTTTAGTTTCTTGCTTTTTAATTTTTGTGTATCAATCGTATGTTTTTAGATTTGAGGTTACTACAAGGCTTGCAAATTACATAACCCATTATTTAAAACGGACGACAAACTTAACACTGATTGAATAAACATACAAACAAACAGGTAAAAAGAAAACTAATAAAAACTAATTTGGTCTCCCTTCTTTTTTTCTACTTTGTTGTTTCCATTCATATCTTACTGTACTGTTTATGTCTTGAAAAGTTGTTGAAGTTATTATTCTTTTTTTTTTTTTTTTTTTTTCTTGAGACGGAGTCTCGCTATGTCGCCCAGGCTGGAGTGCAGTGGCCGGATCTCAGCTCACTGCAAGCTCCGCCTCCCGGGTTCACGCCATTCTCCTGCCTCAGCCTCCCGAGTAGCTGGGACTACAGGCGCCCGCCACCTCGTCCGGCTACTTTTTGTATTTTTTAGTAGAGATGGGGTTTCGCCGGGTTAGCCAGGATGGTCTTGATCTCCTGACCTTGTGATCCGCCCGTCTCGGCCTCCCAAAGTGCTGGGATTACAGGCTTGAGCCACCGCGCCCGGCCTAAGTTATTATTCTTAATTGGTATCTTTCTGTCTTTCAACCTAGAATATGAGTAGTTCACACACTACAATTACAGTGCTATAATATTCTCTGTTTTTCTGTGAACTTACTGTTACCAGTGAGTTTTGTACCTTCAAATGATTTTGATTGCTCATTAACACCTTCTTCTTTCTGATTGAAGTATTCCTTTTGGCGTCTCTTGTAGGACAGGTCTGTTGTTGATCAAATCCCTCAGTTTTTGCTTGTCTGGGAAATAATTTCTCCTTCATGTTTGAAGGATACTTTCACCAGCATAACATTGTGAGGTAAAAGGTTTTTTCTTCAACACTTTAAATATACCATGTCATTCTCTTTTGTCCTGTAAAGTTTCCACTGAAAAGTCTGCTGCCAGACCTATTAGAGCTCCATTTTACGTTATTTTTTTCTTTTCTCTTGCTGCTTTTAGGATCCTGACTTTACTTTGACCTTTGGAACTTTGATTATTAAATGCCTTGAGGTAGTCTTCTTTGGGTTAAATCTGCTTGGTGTTCTATAAACTGTTTGTACTTGAATATTGATTTCTCTAGGTTTGGGAAGTCCTCAGTTATTATCCCTTTGTTTTATGCTTTATGTTTCATTTTATTTATATATTTATTTTATTTATTTATTTTTAAATTATTTATTTATTTATTTATTTTTATGGAGTCTCGCTCAACTGTTACCCAGGCTGGAGTGCAGTGGTGCAATCTCGGCTCACTGCAACCTCCGCCTCCAAGTTTCAAAGGATTCTCCTGCCTCAGCCTCCCAAGTAGCTGGGATTACAGGTGCATGGCACTATGCCCTGCTGATTTTTTATTTTTAGTAGAGACAGCGTTTGACTATGTTGGCCAGGCTGGTCTTGAACTCCTGACCTAAAGAGATCCACCCACCTTGGCCTCCCAAAGTGCTAGGCTTACAGGCATGAGCCGCCATACCTGACCCATCCCTTTGAATAATCTTTCTTTCTCTCTACCTCCTGTTTAAAACCAATAACTCTTAGATTTGCCCTTTTGAGGCTATTTTCTAGATCTCGTATATGTGATTCATTCCTTCTTATTCATTTTTCTTTTGTCTCCTCTGACTGTGTATTTTCCAATAGCCTGTCTCCAAGCTCACTAGTTGTTTCTTCTGCTTGATCATTCCTGATACAAAAGACTCTGATGCATTCTTCAGTATGTCGTTTGCATTTTTCAACTCCAGAATTTCTACTTGATTCTTTTTATCCTAAATTCCTTCTCTGGGTTATCTTGAATTTCTTTGAGTTTCCTTAAAACAGCTATTTTGAATTCTCTGTCTGAAAGGTTACATATCTCTGTCTCTCTAGGACTGGCCCCTGGTGACATATTTCATTTGTTTGGTACGGTCATGTTTGCCTGGATGGCCTTGATGCTTGTGGATGTTTGTCAGTGTTCAGGCATTGAAGAGTTAGATATTTATTGTAGTCTTCACAGTCTAGGCTTGTTTGTACCTGTCCTTCTTGGGAAGGAAGGCTTTCCAGGTATTCAAAGGGACTTAATTGTTGTTATCTAAGTTTTTGGTTACTGCAGCTGTTATCTGCATCAGGGGGCACCCCAAGCCCAGTAACACTGTAGTTCTTGCTGACTTAGAGAGGTACTGCCTTGGTGGTCTTGGATAAGATCAGGAAGAATTATCTGGATTGCCAGACAGAAACTCTTGTTTTCTTCCCTTACTTTCTCCCAGAGTTTCTCTCTCTCTACTGAGCTGCCTGGGGCTGGGGGAGAGATGACACAGCCCTTCTATGGCCACCACCATTGGGACTGCACTGGGTCAGAGCTGCCAACACAGCACTGGGTCTTGCCCAAGGCTTACTACAACCAGTACCTGGCTACCGAATATGTTTGCTAAAGACTTTGGTGCTCTTCAATCAGCAGGTGGTGAAGTCAGCCACAGACTAGCCTTATTTCACATGCTCTGCAACCACATGTGGCTAGTGGTTAGTATATTAGATATTACAAGTCTAGAGCAATCACAATCAATTGCCTGAGATAGAGCATTTTGCAACCCCAAGAAAAGGAGGTTTTCTTAATAAGGGAGAGCAGAGATTAGAATGGATATGAAATAGACAACTAAAAATGGCTGTTGCATCAATGCAAACTGGAATTATTACTGGTTTGCTTAAATTTTCAAATAAAAGTATAATTAGGTGATTTCTGTTTAAGAGTATAGGGAAGTTCACAAACAAATTTAAAAGTTTTTTGTACAATTTAACTCAAAAAAGTTTAATGTTCTTTAGTAAACTCAGTATTATAGATGGACTCATGTCTCCACACTTTATTCATTCAATAAATATTTATTGATAGCTTTACAGTATTTTTCCAATCCCTTCAATGGCTTTGATTTCATTTAAAAAAATTTTTTTCCTATAAGACAGAATATCAAGCAAACCTTCAATGGTTTTGATCAGTACTCTGTGACCTCTGGGTCTTTGCATATGTTATTTCCTCTGAAAGAAATTATGCTCCCTCCTAGTCCCATCTTCTCATCCTTAAATCTGGCTGACTCTAACATAGCTTTCAGGTCTCAGATTAAATGTTACTGCCTCAGGTAAACATTTTTCTTATCCCATATAATTATAATACATACTGTCATGGCCTCCTGTCATCCACCTATGATTATCTTCATTACCCTTTACTGTAATTATTTATTTTATTATCTATCTCCTTCACTGTGTTGTATGACCCACAAGGTCTGAGATCTTATCTGTTTTGTACAGCAGGATCAAGCAGACTGCCTGCCCCATGTTTAATATATACTTGTCGAATGAATAAATAAAATGCCATGTCTATACTAAACTATAAAAAAAAGTTGAAGATGGACCTCAATATAAATGAATAATACTACAATGTGCTTAAGGTTGCTTCAGGGGCATGAACGTGATGCTATGGAATACAGAAGGGATGAGTTAAACTGAGTTTTGAAAAACATGTTCACCATGGAGTCAAAGTGAGTAACAGCATTCCAGGCAGAAGGGACAGTAAGTCTAGCAAGAGACATAAAATTATGAATCAAGGCAATTGTAATTGAGGAGGGTTACTGGAAATTCAAGATATATTTTTAAAGTAGAATCAACCAGATTTGATGAGAAATTCATTGTGAGTGTTGAGAAAGCAGAGGGTATCCAAGATGACATCCACAGTTTTAACATTAGGCAACCAAGCTGGTCACCATACCATTCATTCAGTAGTAATTAAAGGAGAAGTAAATGTTTGGGAAGAGGAGAAAATTAGCTAAGCCTAGATAGAATAAACAGAATTTCATGGCTTGGGGAAATTCAGAGGTATCAATGATAAGAGATCAATCAGAAATTTGAAGTAGAAGACACATTTGAAGAAATCACTGAAGCATGGAAAATAGTTGAAAAGATGAACACAAATGAAATCCAGCTCACATGCATGAACACCCACAAAACATGGCATGTTGATAACATAGTGTAATTGTTTCTTTAAAAAATATCACATTACTTGAACATCCAAATGAATGATGTTTCTTTCAAACGACTCACCTCAGGAGGTTCTGCACCCATGCTGGCTTTGCCACTACTACTGTTAAAAATATTTTTAACATTACTTTTTTGGTCTTTTCATTAAAGTGACAATATATCCTTTTGAATATCCTCAATATTGGAAATCCTCATTGTTTCAGGATGAATTTGATTGGGGGAACAGAAAAAATTAGGGCTAAGTCTGATGAATAAGGGGAATGAATGATCATATTCTATAGGATCATTTTGGCTCAAAGGAAAGGAATACAAGTAGCCAGAAATATTTTCTTATCAGACATATTAACTGAATCTTAAAGGAATTTTAATTCAAATAATAGGTATTAGCAATATTTGCATTTGAACTGGTGATCCTGGTACAGCAGATGACCCTCCCCAATGTAAGTGGGCATTATACAATCTATTGAGGGTCTGAATAGAATAAAAAGGCAAAGGAAGGGAGAATTTTCTTCCTCTGCTTAAGCTAAGGCATCCATTTTCTCTTACACTTGGACATTGGTATTCCTGGTTCTTGAGATTTCTGACTCAGACTGGGATTTACACTATCTGCTCATTCCCTCACACATACCCCAATTCTCAGGTCTTTGGCCTCTGACTAAATTCCACCACTGGCTTTCTTTGTTCCTCAGCTTTCAAACAGCAGATTGTTGGACTTCTCAACCTCCGTTAACTGTGTGAGTCAATTCCTATAATAAATCTCCTTTTATATACACATATCTCTATATACTTATCTTGTTGGTTCTGTTTCTCTGGAGAACCCTGGCTAAGACAGTAACCTTCATGAGACCAGTGATCATGCTAAAGTTGTTCATAGATGCATCATCCCCCACTACCTAGAACAGTTTTGGGCGCAAAAGTTTCTTTTAAAATAAATAAATGCATGTTTCAGTTATCCAGTGCTGTATAACAAATTACTACAAAATGTAGTGGCTTAAAACAACAACCATTTCATTATATCTCATAATTTGGGGGGTCAGGAATTAAAGCAGGGCTCAGCTGGGAGATTCTTCTGTCAACTAAGCATCTTCAGTGATATCCAGATTGGTCTGGAGAGTCCAAGACAGCTTTCCTTAGATGTCTGACACCTTGGCAGGGATGATGGGAAAACTGGACTTAGCTGGGTCTGATGACCGGAGTGCCTACACATGACGTCTCCAACATGGAGATTTCAAGGCAGTCAGACTTCTCACTTGATGGTTGAGGACTCCCAGAGAAGCATTCAGAGAGATGTGGACCAAAGATGTAAGACTTCCTGTTATTTAGCCTCAAAAGTCCCACTCTGCAATATTCTATTTATCAGGAAAATCACCAAGTCTAGCATATATTCAAGAGAAGGAAAATCTTCTCAAAAGGTGGATTAGCAAAGAATTTATGGGCATTTTCAATCTTCTACGATCCATGAAAGGAAAAAAAATGAACATGTAAAATCTGGCAGGGATCTAAAACAAGCACTGATTTCCAAATCAGCCAGACATAAGTGGCTAAGAAGAAAGGAATTTACAACATATACATCTTTTCTCTACCCACAAAAAGACCAACTTTTATAGGGAGAACAAACTCCTGGAAAATGTCCATTGAACACTGTGTATTGACCACTTTATTGAGAACTTTATGGGTATTCCCTCATTTAGTCCTGACAAACCACACTATTGAGTGGATATTATTGTTATCACCCCTTTTTTACAGATGATGAAATTGAAATGCAGAGACATCAAGTAATGTTCAAGATTACACAATTTGCGTTAGTGAGTGATAGGATTGAGCTCCAAATTCAGTTTAACCCCAGATCCCACATCCTTATCCACCAAATCACAAGGCTCTCGTGGTAGGTATTATATTGCAAGGCTGATTTTCTCCTGAAGAATGAGCAGAGGGACCTATTTTAAGAAGATGGAAAGGACATGAGCTTTAGGATCAGCCCTGTGTCATACCTCTGGCTCTTCCTAGTATTAACTGTGCAGCTGTGGGTAAGTTATTTCACCTTAATTACTCATCTGTGAAACAGGGATGATAATATCTAGTTTGTAGGGTACAGTGACAATTAAAGGAATATTTTAAAGTGCCTAGAATAGATCCATCACTTAAAAATACTTTAAAAGTTTTAATTTCTTTCTCAGATACAAAACTAGTGTCCTACTTACAGAGAATCAATCCCATTGTATGTCACAATTTTTCATAAGAATTTCTCATTACATAATTAAATATTTATATTGAGAGAAAAAAGTGCTACAGAAATTTAGATTTATCTATCTCTCTTGCCAGTTCAGTTTCTGTCCTGCCCAGTATGAACAAAAGAATTAATTCTTTCAACAAAAGGTTACCATTGACAAATAATTAGTATTACCACTCAACACAATTTTTCATTGGTAATAGAAATAGTTTTAGAAAATGCTTACTTTTTAGTTACAATTAGTATTAGAATGACCTATAATATAATACGAGAAAGAAAAAAGTGCTCTAGACTAGTATCTAGTTCCATGGTTTACTAAGCACCATAGGGAAAGAAATGGTGATATTAGAATATCAGCATTTCTGTCACAATCTTATGAACATGATTAGCATGAATATTTTATTACCAATAGTGTATAGTCACAGTTTTGTAAGAAAATGATTTTCTTTTCTGTAGCTAAAAGCACAAAATTGGCACTCAACCACTTACAACTGTTATAATAATTTCACTCTATTTTAAGTCTTAAATTAGTTACTTGCCTACCAAATAACAAAGAATGTCAATTTTGTTTACCATTCTCAAGTTCTGTACTTTCCAAATAAGGATGAGAAATAAACTGGAGAACAGGCAGGCAGTCCAAGTATACAGAACATAAGTGTACGAGGGAAGAAGTAGGACAGCTTGCAACGACCTAAGAAGAAAGCTTGGAGCAATTAGAAGGAAGAGGAGAAAACGTAGCTGGAGGTCAAGGGTAAAGCAGTTTAATCTAGAGACCTAGACAAATACATGACAAACACAGAAGTTGGAAACATTCTTGACTTCTAATAATGCTGTATTTATAAGTACCACATTTAAAAACCAAAGTTGTCCTCTAGCATACATTTGATAATGGCCTAAGTTACAAATTACAGTTTTTAATCTTAGAGCAGGAGGACTTCTCTAAAGTCATAGAATATGAGTATTACAGAAGTAAGAGAGAAATGGGTAAGGACACAAGTCCTGGTGATCCCAATCTTCTTAAAAATTATGATGCTTTTTTTTTTTTAAACAATTATGTAGAACAGCAGAAGCACCTGGATCTTGAAGAGAACAGATCTTGAGAGAACTTGAGGAGAGGCCTGGAAGACCAAAGAGACTGCTGAGACTGTAAGAAAGCAGTCTCTGAATATGACACTATGCTGTTGACACAGAGTAACAGAAGACATGACTGTGATTGTTAAACAAAGCCTTTTATGGCCAATGACTTACAAAGGAGTCACAAATCTCTGTTAATTATATAATAAGTGCATTTCTAAAAGCCTCCTATGAATGAACCAGTGGAGAACAATTAAAGGGATAACAGTTTACTCTTTGCTCATTAAATTACTATCAGCAAGTTTGGCATCTAAACAAGGAAACAAAAAAACAAACAAATAAAAAAGAAAATGAACTTTTGTCCACTGAGGGTATTAAAACTCTATGCATCTTTACAGTCATAGAAAATTTCACAAATTATTGCCCTTAGGATTTTCGGGGATTAGCACACACACTAAATGAGATGCAGTGGAAAAGTGACACAGGGGAAAGCCTGAAAGTCATGTGCCCATCAGGGCCCTGAATCATCATCCTGGCAAGAATGTGAAGGGGCCAATTGCTACACATCCTCTTACTTTTTATTTTTTATTTTTACGGACCAAGTAGAGAGATAAATGTTTGTGTAAAGAAAAAGAATTGAATGGCAATTCAGATATAATATCCCATTTGGTCTTTTTAGAAGGAAAGTGTTACACATATGAAGGTAGGTAGTTCCCTGTATGTTCTATGATTTGAGACACACCCAAAGGGGTGCCTGCTTTCTAACTAAAAAATATGTGTGCCACTGATTGAGGCATCTGAAATTCACATTATCACCCATCACTTTAGGCTTGCAGCACGGAAAGGAAGACTCTAGGTCTGTTGGAAAATGAGGCTATGGTAAACCAGGAAGAGGGAGCCTGGGCAGTGAGAGAGTGTTTAGCATTCAAAAGATGACACAGAAAGGTCAGCAAGGGGCAAATGGAAAGGCACCAAAAATAGCTTTAAGAATTTGGCCCAAAGGAAATGAGAGTTCGATATTTTCTATCAGTGAGTAAGATATTACTCACTGAATTGGTCATTTTTGGCCTCGAATATTTTTTATGCTTACTGAGTTGTGTTTTGTGTATTTATTATAAACACTTTGTTTCTTTTTGGAAAGTGATTTTGCCATTTGGCTCCTTTCCAGATCAGTTTCTTTCCAATCACCATTAATGGGTATTGATTGAATGTGACAATTTTAGCCTCAGATGGACTAAATGCCTTAATAGAGAGAGATTTATATGCAAGATCTATTTTTACTTAAATCTTTAGGGTTTGGTTCGGACAGAGTGATTATAGAAATCATATGCATATACGATAAACATTTTTGTATCTATATAACTTTTAAATGCACTACATATATATATCCTTGTTTTATATATATGTTATATATATGTTGTGTTTGTGTGTATGTGTGTGTGTATATATATATTCCAAGAATTTCACCTAAAGGGAAATTCTATTTTTCTGTCTTACTAAGTTGGCCATTTTTGGCCTCAATTATTTTCTTGCTTGTTACCAATGTTATATATAACATATTCAAATACTTGTTATCCTTCTCTATATATTGTACTTATAATTTTTATGAAAAAAGTATATGCACATTTTAAACTGTAACGTCTTAAGACATTTAATCTGTCTAGATGGTTACTCATGTCTAGATGATTCAATTGATATCAGAACCCTATCAAGATGAACTTCTTATTTCTCCTCACCTTCACCCCCACCACCGCTTGCCTAATTTATGTTTTCATCAGTTCCACTCGCATTACTGAAATAGCCTAGCCTCGCTGGAGGGTCACTCCTGCCCCTTGCTACCATTAATTCATAATGCTGTCAGAGTAATTTTTTAAAACAAACCTGATCCAGGCACCTGCTGCTTAAGACTCCATGATGGCTTCACACTGCCTTGAGGATAAAGTTCAGACTTCTTGCCATCATATTCAAGACACTGTTCCTAGCCAATCCCTCCAATCTCATTCCCATATCTAAATTTCAGTTATATTCTATGCTCCAGTATTGTGAACTTGTAAATTGCAAAGGACCAGTATTTCCTCACAGCTGTCTTTTTGTACATGTTTCTTCTTCATGAAAAGCCCTGTCTTTTTGCCTCCCATGGCCAAGCTAATTTTTTAAAATGCAACTTGGGTATCATTTCTTCTGCAATGCTCCCACAGCACACATGCATACCTGACACTTGTCACACTGAATTAGACTTGTTCTCTCCTTTGTTTCTCCTACTAGACTGTGAACCTTAAATCTCCAGTATCCACAGTATTATTACAGTATCTGAAATATCACTAGATATTCAATGTTGAATAAACATGAGAGGTTGTTTCTATTAAGCAAACAATTATCTGTGCATATTTCTACTACCATTTCCAAATAATAGCCCTAATATTTGAAGACAGCTATTATGTCTAAATTTATCTTCTTATGCTCCACATCTCCAGTAATTCATCATCCTGATCATCTTTTCCTTGGTGACCACAAATGCCTTTTGAATACATTTTTTAAATCTAATCTCATCTTTTTAATCCTTCACTTCCAAAAATTCCTAACATACTATCTAAGTTTTATCCAATTCATTTCCTAAAAGTAACAGTAGACTTCTGAATACTTCATTTCTACTATCATCACTTACTCCCAAAGCTACCTTCTTAATGAAAAAAAAAATTGCTAACATCATGTTTTTATCAAGTTATCTAATCTTTGCCTCAAAACCTTCTTTCAGGAAATACCCTAAATGTGGCAATTGATATCTGAATCCTATAGAGACAAACTGTGGGGAAAAGAAAGAGAGATCAGACTGTTACTGTGTCTATATAGAAAGAAGTAGACATAAGAGACTGCATTTTGTTCTGTATTTGAGATGCTGTTAATCTGTGACCCTACCCCCAACCTTGTCCTTGCAAGAGACATGTGCTGGGGTGACTCAAGGTTTAACGGATTTGGGGCTGTGCAGGGTGTGCTTTGTTAAACAAGTGCCTGAAGGCAGTATGCTTGTGAAAAGTCATCACCATTCTCTTAATCTCAAGTACCCAGGGACACGTACACTGCCAAAGGTCGCAGAGACCTCTGCCTAGGAAAGCTAGGTATTGTCCAAGGTTTCTCCCCATGTGGTAGTCTGAAATATGGTCTCGTGGGAAGGGAAAGACCTGATCGTCCCTCAGCCTGACACCCGTGAAGGGTCTGTGCTGAGGAGGACTAGTGTAACAGGAAAGAAGGCCTCTTGGCAGTTGAGATAGAGAAAAGCATCTGTCTCCTGCCCATCCCTGGGCAATGGAACATCTTGGTGTAAAACCCGATTGTATGTTCTGCTTACTGAGAAAGGAGAAAACCGCCTTAGGGCGAAAGGTGGGACTTGCTAGCGCAATGCTGCTCTTTATGCACTAAAAAGGTTTATGGAGATGTTTACATATGCATATCAAGGCACAGCACTTTTCCTTAAACTTATGTCACAGAGATCTTTATTCATGTCTTACTGCTGACCTTCTCCCTACAATGACCCTATTATCCTGCCACTTCCCTTTTTCCAAGAAGGTAAAGCTAATGATCAATAAATACTGAGGGAACTCAGAGACCGGTGCCGGTGTGGGTCCTCTGTATGCTGAGTGCCAGTCCCCTGGGCCCACTTTTTCTTTCTCTATACTTTGTCTCTGTGTCTCATTTCTTTTTTCAAGTCTCTCCTTCCATCTAACGAGAAACGCCCACAGGTGTGGAGGGGCAGGCCACCCCTTCAACAAACTCCTTAATATTTCCCTTTATCTTCACCACCACCCCACTTCCCTCGTTTATGTCTTCATCACAAAGACGAGTACTCATCTTTGTATCTGTGTGTACGCAGTGTCTTGAGTAAGACAACCACTCATAAACCAGCTGCAGCAATGGTTTGGGGACAAAGGCAGGAGTGTACCATTGCATCTTATCAAGGGAGTGTCTGGTCTAGGTGAGCTAGGGTGAATATTTGTAAAATTCTGTGTCTTAGCTCAAAATGTTAAGACTGCTACAAAAATCTACTAAGCTAATTAACTTTCTCTTTGTTGTCTTTTAATTAGCTTTAAAAGACCAGTCCTTAAGAAAGTCTTTCCTTGCTACTTATAATTATTTAGAAAGGAGTTTGGAGGCTCTAAGAGAGGAAATCACCTCCTTGACCAAAGTATGCACTCCTATTTCAAAGATAGACTTGATGGCCCAACTAGAAACTGATCTTCAGACAGAACCATGTGAAACAGTAAGAGTAGATATGTATACTCTACTTGCTTTTTTTTTTTTTTTTTTTTTTGGTTTAAAGTCAGCTGAGTTAACCCTGCTAAAAAGGTTGCCATCAGATTTTCTTTGCCACTCTAGTTCAAAAGTAGGTATGGTGGATGGGATATTATTTTCTATACTTATCTGTAAGTTTAAAATTTTAATGAATCAAAATGAAAACTAAAAATAACTTTTAAAAAGATATGTTGAAAATTTCTCTCACATTACCCCACTGCTTACTTAATTTCTTTTACCTATGAAATTTATCAGTAGGAGCATGTGTTGTATATGAGGTTTGTGTGTCTAGGCTTCTATTGACTTTTCAGAAATATTTTTATTTGTTACCTTTTTTAACTTTTATTTTAGTTTCAGGGGTACATGTGCAGGTTTGTTGCATAGGTAGATTGTGTGGCATGGGGGTTTGGTGTACAGACTATTTAATCACCCAGGTAATAAGCATAGTACCCATTCATTATTTTTCCTGATCCTCTCCCTCCTCCCGCTCTCCACCCTCAAGTAGGTGCTGGTGTCTGTTATTCCTTTCTTTGTGTCCATGTGTACTCAGTGTTCAGCTCCCATTTATAAGTGAGAACATACGATATTTGCTTTTCTCTTCCTGCATCAGTTTGCTTAGGATAATTGCTTCCAGCTCCGTCCACATTGCTACAAAGGACATGATCTCAGTCTTTCTTATGGTTGTGTAATAGTCTATTGTGCATACATACCACATTTTCTTTATCCAGTCTACCGTTGATGGGCATTTAGGTTGATGCTATGTCTTTGCTATTGCGGACAGTGCTGTTATGAACGTGAGTGCACCTGCCTTTATAGCAGAATGATTTACATTCCTGTGGGTATATACCCAATAATGGGACTGTTGGTTTGCATGGTAGTTCTGATTTATGTTCTTTGAGAAATCACCGAACTGCTTTCCACAATGTCTGAACTAATTTGCACTCCCACCAACAGTGTACAAATGTCCCGCTTTCTCCTCAACTTTGCTAGCATCTGTTATGTATGTATGTATGTATGTATTTATTTATTTATTTACTTTTTAGCAATACCATTCTAACTGATGAGAGAGGTATCTCATGGTTTTTATTTGCATTTCTCTATTGATTAATGATGAGCTTTTTTTCATATGTTTGTTGGTCGCATGTACGTCTTACGAAAAATGTCTGCTGAAGTACTTTGCCAACTTTTTAATTTGGTTTTTCATTTTTTGCTTGTTAATTTGTTTAAGTTCCTTATAGATGCTGGACATTAGACCATTGCTAGATTCATAGTTTGCAAATATTCTCTCCCATTCTATAGGTTATCTGTTTACTCTATTGATAGTTTCTTTTGCTGTGCAGAAGCTCTTTAGTTTAATTAAGTCCCATTTGTCAATTTTTGTTTTTGTTTTTGTTGCAATTGCTTTCGGCACCTTTATCATGAAATCTTTGCCAGGGCCTATGTCCAGAAAGGTATTTCACAGGTTATCTTTTAGAGATTTTACAGTTTTAGGTTTTTACATTTAAGTCTTTAATCCATCTTGAGTTGACTTTTGTAGATGGTGTAAGGAAGGGATCCAGTTTCAATCTTCTGCCATGTGGCTAGCCAGTTATCCCAGCACCATTTAAAAATGTTTTTAGTATAATATTTGTTTTGTTGGTTTGTTGTTTTTATTTTTTAACTTTTATTTTAAGTTCAGGGGTACAAGTGCATGTTTGTTACATAGGTAAACTCATGGCACAGGGGTTTGTTGTATAGATTATTTTGTCACCCAAGTATTAAGCCTAGTACCCATTAGTTATTTTTTCTGATCCTTTCCCTTCTCCCACCCTCCACCCTCCAGTAGGCCCCAGTGTCTGTTACCTCTATGTGCCCATGTGTTCTCATCATTGAGCTCCTATTTATAAGTAAGAACACACAATATTTGGTTTTCTGTTTCTGCATTAGTTTGCTAAGAGTAATGGCCTCCAGCTCCATCCATGTTCTCTCAAATGATATGATCTCATTCTTTTTTTGTGGTTTGATAGTATTCCATAGTCTATATGTACCACATTGTCTTTATCCAGTCAACTATTGATGGCATTTAAGTTGATTCCATGTCTTTGCTATTGTGAATCATGCTGCAATGAACATACATGAGAATGTGTCCTTATGGTAGAATAATTTGCATTCCTTTGGGTATATATCCAGTAATGGGATTGCTAGGTTGAATGGTAGTTCTGCTTTTAGGTCTTTGAGGAATCATCACACTGTTTTCCACAATAATTGAACCAACTTACACTCTCACCAACAGTGTATAAGGGTTCCTTTTTCTCCATAATCTAGCTAGCATGTTATTTTTTGACTTTTTGATGTAGCCATTCTGACTGGTATGAGATGGTATCTCATAGTGGTTTTGATTGACATTTCTCCCATCCAAGTACCAACCAGGCCTGACCCTGCTTAGTTTCCAAGATCAGACAAGATTGGTTGGGTTCAGGGTGGTATGGCCATAGATTGATTTGCATTTCTCTAATGATCCATGATGTTGAACTTTTAAAAATATGTATGTCTCTTGGAAAGTGTCTGTTTTAGTCCTTTGCCCACTTTTTTATGGAGATGTTTGTTTTTTCTTGTAAACTTAAGTTCTTTATAGATGCTAGATATTAGACCTTTGTCAGATGAGTAGTTTGCAAATATTTTCTCCCATGCTATAAGTTGACTACTTTGTTGATAGTTTCTTTTGCTGTGCAGAAGCTCTTTAGTTCAACTGGATCTCGTTTATCAATTTTCACAACTGCTTTAGAAGTCTTCATCATGAAATCTTTGCCATTTCTTACGTCCAGAATGGTATTGCTCAGGTTGTCCTCCAGGGATTTTGTAGTTTGGGTTTTACATTTAAGTCTTTAATCCATCTTGAGTTGGTCTTTGTATATGATGTAAGGAAGGGGTCCAGTTTCAATTTTCTGCATATAGCTAGTCAGTTCTCCCAGTACCCTTTATTGAATAAGGAGTCCTAAGTCTTTTCCCCGTTGCCTGTTTTTGTCAGTGTTGTCAAAGATTAGATGGTGGTAAGTGTGCAGGCTTCTGTCTGGGCTCTCTATTCTGTTTCGTTTGTCTGTGGGCCTGTTTTTGTACCTGTACCATGCTGTTTTGGTTCCTGAAGCTCTGTGGTATAGTTTGAAGTTGGGTAGCATAATGCCTCCAGTTTTCTTCTTTTTGCTTATAATTGCCTTGGCTTTTTGGGCTCTATTTTGATTCCACATGAATTTTAAAATAGTTTTTTTCTAGTTCTGTGAAGACTATCATTCGTAGTTGATAGTAATAGCACTGAATCTATAAATTGCTTTGGGCAGTATGGCCATTTTAATGATATGCATTCTTCCTATCCATGAGTATGGAATATTTTTCCATTTGTCTGTGTCATCTCTGATATCTTTGAGCAATGTTTTCTAGTTCTCCTTGCAGAGATCTTTCACCTCCCTGTAAGCTGTATTCTTAGGTATTTTTTTCTTTTTGTGACAATTGTGAATGAGATTGTGTTCCTGATTTGGCCTTTAGCTTGACTGTTGTTGGTGTGTAGGAACGCTAGTGATTTTTGCACATTGATTTTATATCCTGAGATTTCACCGAAGTTGTTTATCAGCTTAAGTAGCTTTTGAGTTGAGACTATAGAGTTTTCTAGATACAGAATTATGTCACCTGGAAATAAAGATAGTTTGACTTCTTTTCCTATTTGGATGCCATTTATTTCTTTCTCTTGACTGACTGCTCTGGCCAGGACTTTCAGTATTATGTTGAATAGGAGTGGTGAGAGAGGGCATCCTTGTCTTGTGCCAGTTTTTAAGGGAACACTTCCAGCTTTTGCCCATCCAGCATGATGTTAGATGTGGGTTTGTCATAGATGGTTTTTATTTTCAGCTATGTTCCTTCAATACCTACTTTATTGAGAGTTTTTAACATAAACGGGTGCTAAATCTTATCGAAAGCTTTTCGGCATCTATTGAGGTGATCATGTGGCTTTTGTCTTTAGTTATGTTTATGTGATGAATCACGTTTATTGATTTGCATATGTTGAACGAAACTTGCATCCAAGAAATAAGGCCTACTTGATTGTGGTGGATATACTTTTTGATGTGCTGCTGGATTTAGTTTGCCAGTATTTTGGTGAGGATTTTTGCACTGATGTTCATCAAGGACATTGGTCTTAAGTTTTCTTTTTGTGTTCCCAGCATCATTTGTTGAATAGCGAATTTTTTCCCTGTTGCTTGTTTTTGTCTAGTTTGTCAAAGATCAGATGGTTGTAGGTATGCTGCTTTATTTCAGGACTCTCTTATTTTTATCCATTACTTTATAAGTATTAGAATTATTGAACTATTCAAAAACCGCTATCTTATTTTGTTGCAGTACTGAAAATAATGTAAGATAAGTGGTGCTCTCCCTGTTTTGAAGATGAGTGACTAGGATTGTAAAGAATTCACTGATTTGTTTTATTTTCTTGCGTCCACTACATCAACAAACTTAAAATAATGTAACGTATTTCATGCCCTCCACCAAGTTTCCAGTCATAAATGTCTCCATATTCCTCTTATTCCTACCAGTATTGCCCATGCATAATAACTTAAATAATGACAGCCGTCAGCATTTACAATAAAGTAGGAATTTTGTTTATGATTTAGATTTCTAGATATAAATTTTAAAGCCCAAGTTTTATTAAGACTAATTAAGAGGGAAAGTATTATACTTCACAATAATTTAAAATATTCTTGTCTTACACATGCCAATTATTACTGATTTCCAAGTTAATTAAATATAGAATTGATACATATTTCTCTCTCTCTCTCTCTCTCTCTCACACACACACACACGCTAGATTCTAGCATATTAGTCATCATAAGTATGTCTTTCAGGACTTTAGAAATAACCATATAGAATATAATTTTTTTAAAGTGCTCTCAGGATATCTAAAGTACTATTTTTACATTTTGGTCTCAGAATGCAATAGCTTCATTATTTTGCTTAGAAATTCATTGCTTAGTTTTTGCATCTATATGAAGGATGTCATAGGCTCCATCTATAATAAGCAGCTTATCCAGTATGTTAATTTTTTAAATGCTGCTAAAAAAAAAAAAAAAAAAGGCTGCCTTCTTCTGATAAACCCCAGACTTTAATAACATGTCCTCTGAATTAATTCTGTAAATGCAGTACTAAAGTTTAGCACAACGATCTGGGCTGTTTAATTAGCTCACAGCTGCACTGCTGGGATAACATTTCTTGTTGAGGAGGTAGCTTGATATTCATTATTTGGGCTCTGGTTCAGAGTTCAATGGTCGTTTTAAGCTTTCTTAAAGAATTGCTTGTCTTTGTTTTCAGGGAAGACCATAATCATTACTTAGAAACACTTGTTAGTTTTCTTGCTGTGCCTGTATAGTCATTGATTTGACCCTAACGTAACAAATTGTGGCAATCTTCCAGACATTGAAGGATCCTATAAGAAAAAAAGTTATCTGAATTATTAGTTTGACTAATATATGTCACATCGATAGAGTCTAAATCTCAATTTCTTTACTATTTCAAAATTCTTTAAATTTTTAAAATCTCCTTTAAATTATGAATATGGATAAAATTTAAAAATTCCCTTTGAGGCTGTATAAATTATAAGTATGTTTTCTACATTTTTCAGTATATTATATTATTTTTATATATACTAGAGAGTATTAAGACAATATCAAATGTGGCAGATTATGTGAGTAAATAATGAATTTAAACACCTATTTACTGTGTCTATTGTGAAAAACTACATTAATTTCATCCTCACAAGAACCTTAGAAGATTATCCTCATTTTATACAGACAGGAACTAAAAAATCAGAGCAGTTAAGGAACTTGCCCAAGATCACACAGCTGATAAATTTCAGAACTGGAGTTGGAATCCTTACATCAAATTTCAGAATCTTTCTAACATTCATGTTGCCTCCTTCTCAAAGATAAGTTTCAGATTCATCTTTCTCATAATATTCTTTCCAATTAACTTGAATTCCTTCAGCATGAATTGATACAGCATGTATTATTACACTGTCACATATTTATGTTTTTCTTTGGACTTCTTTCTCTTGCTGTTTCACGACTTGTCAGCACTACTAGATGTATATGTTCCCTAAGTCCAGACACTGTATGCTATATCCTCTACTTCCTTTTATGTCCCCACAGCAAGAACCACTCTGAAAAAATAACAACTTTTTACCATGGTTATGTTGGGATATGATTACAGGGATCGTTCACTTTTTACACTATATATATCTACATTGTTTGAATTAGAAAAAAAACACACGTACATACATACATACAGATAATTATCGATACCTAATATTTAAAAATTTAATGATAAATGTCCAATGCAAAAGAAAACAAACACAAGGAATATATACACATTTATATAATATACCTAGTTTTACCATTTGAATTCTTGCAGATTAAAAACAAAAGAGTTAAATGAGGGAGGCATCTTAGTATTTTTCTATTTATAATAGTAATGGAAAAGGTTCTAAAAATCTGGGAGAAATGTCTAAGACACAGAACTAAGAAAAATATGAGGATATTAAGTGCCCAACACTTCATTTTTAGAGACACAAAAAGGAATGATTAAGGAGAATGAGAATTTAGATCACTGTTGGAAAGCGATGCAAAATGTACATGTAAACATGTATGCAAAACAAGCATTAAAACAATAATATAGGCCGGGCATGGTGGCTCACACCTGTAATCCCAGCACTTTGGGAGGCCGAGGCAGGTGGATCATGAGGTCAAGAGATGGAGACCCTCTTGGCCAACACGGTAAAACCCTGTCTCCACTAAAAATACAGAAATTAACTGGGCAAGGTGGTGTGCACCTAGTCGAGAGGCTGAGGCAGGAGATTCACTTGAACCTGGGAGGCAGAGGTTGCAGTGAGCCCTGATTGCGTCTAAAAAAAAAATAGTATAGTGAGAAAATCAAAGAACTAAAAACATAATTTTTAGTTAGATTAGGGCCACCCTCCAAAATGTTAACACAAATACAGAAGGTATGTATTTGTATCAGTAACAGCCCAAAGAGAACTTATTATGATCAAATCGAAATGATTAAGTCTTCATTCTTTTTGATAGATTATTTAGGTAGAAGTGTTCTTGAAGTCCTATAAACAAGCTCTATTGGGAAAAGCAATTGTGCTTGGTAAACTTTGTGTTTGATAGTACAGTGACTTTCTATAGCTTACATTCAAGCAAGGCATTTGAGAAATGTGTACTTTTTAAAAAACAAATTAGTTGAATAAAATAAGAAATGAAACTGATAATAGAAAAATACATTTAACTCTTAATGCTGTGATTGTGATTAAGGATAGCAAAGCATTACAAATCAGCTAGAACTTGGAACTGCAAAAGCCAGAAATTCAGCAGAGTTGAGAATTTTGACAAGGTAAGGGAATCAGTCATCAGGACTTTTTCTTTTTTCAGAAACAGGCATAAATAAAGTTCAAGATGAGCCAGTGAGGTCAGAAACTAAGCAACAAGCAAGCAGAAGTGAGTATAAATAGACGTGAGAAGTAAGTCTAATCATTGGGCCAGAAATTGGGCAAGCAAGGAGAAGAATAAGAGGGCAGTTATTGGAGTTCAGGGCAAATAATGTGGACCTGGGGCACACAGTCTCCAAAAGAGGAAAGGAAGTAAATGGTCAGAACCTGGCAGGTGGTTGGGAACCAGGAAATTCACAATGGGTAGAGTAAGTTGGACAACTTAATTCTGTGACAAGCTGTCTCTAGAAGTTTCTCCATTATTAAAATAAAGAAATGTCATGAAGAAATCAGCATTTGTAGGTCTTGAGAGTAGAAATAGGAAGACACATCTGACCAGACATAGCTCATTGCCAGGTTTTCATCGTGTTAATCATTCAGCAGTTTTAAGTATAAAATTTAAAAATTGGTTCTCCATCCCTGTCTCTACCTCAAGTATGTCCTTACCTGTCACATCAGCCCTCTTCCTGGAAAACTACCTAAGCTGTGTTTCGTGTGTCTGTGATCTGCAATTGCTTCATGTCTTCAAATTTGCTCATGTGCTTATTCCTACTCTGATTTCATTTGCCTGCCTATTTGGTTAGGTCCTCAAGCTCAGTTCAATGAGGTATTTTTCTTGAACAACTGATTTTAACCATAATGCAATGAATACTCCACACCTGTTCCTCAACAACATCTGAAGCAAGAGTCTTTAACTTTCTGGGACCTTTGAACTCTTCTGAGAGTTTTTAGAAGAGCCCAGCAAAGCCTTCAACTGCCTATCAGTGAAATTTTAGTCTGCTACTGTTAAAATCTTAAATCTCTATCTGAGTAAAAGGTTCTCTCCCCCATCACCGTCTGTGTGTATTGAGGGGTGGAGAGTGCTCATTCAGTATCTGTACTTTTACTCCCTTCCCCTTTCCCATCTGCAAGCTGTGGCTCTTCCAGTGTCGAGGGGAGGGAGGGTGGAGAAGAAAAGGGGAGTCCCTTTGCTTGACTAGACTCTATCGAAATCCCCTCTGGCTGTCAATGCTTTTAATGTGGCAGGCAACCAAACACTGACTCTTTTCTAGGTCTATGTGGGAGTTTTTGGAAGAGCCCAGCAAGGCCTTCTACTGCTGTCTCCTATCATATGAGATAGGCTTCTTAACAACCTCTTGTTCCTCATTCTAACTCTCTTCTCTGGAGCTGCACCCTGTAGTCTCCTGATAGGTGCTCTCCCCTAGCTGGCAGCTAACTTCCCAGCTGTCTTACAAGAAAACTTAAGCATCTACGCCAAGCCACATGGTGGCGATGAAAAGATTACTCTCCTTCCACTCTTCTTCTCACTCTGGCTTCCCTCTCCATTTCTCTTTACTCTCCTAAATTAAAAACAGGTATTGGTCAGCACATCTGCTGCCTATATAGACATCCAACAGGGTATGCAGAAACTTCAAATGTTTATGAAAAGGAGTGACTCTCTTGGGAACTCTGCTCTTTTTTTTTTTTTTTTTTTTTTTTTTTTTGGGGTTTTTCACTCATGTCGCCCAGGCTGGAGTGCAGTGGCACAATCTTGGCTCACTGCAACCTCCGCCTCCTGGGTTCTCTTGCCTCAGTCTCCCAGGTAGCTGGGATTATAGGCATGTGCCACCATGCCCGGCTGATTTTTTGTATTTTTAGTAGAGACAGGGTTTCCCCATGTTGGGCAGGCTGGTCTCGAACTCCTGACCTGAGGTGATCCACCCACCTCGGCTTCCCAAAGTGCTCTGATGGGAACTCTGCTCTTCTGGTTTGTGAGAAGTTTGTTCTTAATGTTCTTCTGAAAATGTTAAATTAACCTTCACTCCTATATGATATTTTACCTCAATATACATTCTGGGAGAGTTATTGTATTAGTCCATTTTCATATTGCTGATAAAGACATACCCAAGCCTGAGCAATTTACAAAACAAAGAGATTTATTGGACTTACAGTTCCACATGGCTGGGGAGGCCTCACAATCATGGTGGAAGGCAAGGAGGAGCAAGTTAATCTTGTGTGGATGGCGGCACTCAAAGAGAGGGCTTTTGTAGAGAAACTCCCGTTTTTTAAAACCATCAGATCTCGTGAGACCCATTCATTATCACAAGAACAGTACAGGACAGACCCGCCCCCACGATTCAATTACCTCCTACGGGGTTCCTATCACAAGAACAGTACAGGACAGACCCGCCCCCATGATTCAATTACCTCCTACGGGGTTCCTCCCAGGACATGTGGGAATTGTGGGAGTTACAATGCAAGATGAGATTTGGGTGGGGACACAGCCAAACCATATCAGTTATTTCCCTAAGAACTTTAAAGATGTTATTCGTTTTTCTCTTGGCCCATCTACAATTGCCAATACAAAGGTGGCTGTCAGGTGAAATTGTTTTTGTTTGTTTGTTTTATCCTCTCTGATTGCTGCTGAGACTTCTCTTTGTCTTTTGGTGTCATGAAGTTTCTCAGGGACATGACTAGGGTAGATTTATTTTATGTCTTTTGTTTTTGGTACCTCTTTCCCAAAATCTTGGGAAGAAGATGGGATTCCTTGATGCTTTTGTGACACTTTCTGAGCTAGGTGAGTTGGTAGGAAGTAGTACCAGCATACCACTGGCAATAAAGCAGGATTCTGGCTTTTTGTGGTGTCATGGTCCATTTGGGCTGCTACAACAAAGTACCATAGACTGGGTAGCTCATAAACAATAGAAACTTACTTCTCACAGTTTTGGAGGCTGGGAAGTGAAAGATCTAGGTGGAGGCAGTTTTGGTGTCTGGTGAGGGCTCATTTCCAGGTATCATAGATGGTGCCTTATAGCTGTGTCCTCACATGATACAAGGGGCAGAATAATTTCTTTGAGTCTACTATATTTTAAAAGGGTACTAACTCCATTTATGCGGACTCTGCCTTATCTCCTAAAAGTTTTCACCTCCTCATCCTATTACCTTAGTGGTCAGGATTTCAACATATGAATTTTGGGACAACACAAATATTCAGACCATAGCACATGAGGGTTCAATTTCAGCTCCTTGCCTCACTCAGATCTAGCCACATCTCCTGTCTTTAAAACTCCATGCTTACACATTTCTGACTCATTTCTGGGTATAGTAATCCCCTGGGCTTAATATCTGTGTATTGTGTACTCACCCTACCTTTGAGTTCTCTATTTCTAGCACTGCATATTTCTTCTGTTTTTGTACTCAGTTGTATATTAACATTGTTTCATATATTTGTCCAAGCATTCATACACACAAAACCACACACATACACACATAAACAGACATCTGAGGAGTGGGGTTGCATAATACAGGAAATCTAATCCAGTGGATCTGAAGGACCTTGTCATGTGAATTTTGAAAAATGCTAACCAAATGAGTCTGCATTATGAACTGAATTTTGTCCTCCAAAAATGTATATGTTGAAGCCCTAATCTCCAAAGTGACTGTTTGGAGATAGGGCCTATAGGGCAGTAATTAAGGTTAAATGACATCACAAGAGTGGGTCTTTAATCTGAAAGAACTGGCGTCTTTATAAGAAGAGGAAGAGATACCTCTCTCTCTCTCCATGCACTTGCACCAAGGAAAGGCCATGTGAGGACAGGGCAGAAGGTGGCCATTTGCAAGCCAGATAGAGAGACCTCACCAGAAAGCAATGCTGATGACACCATAATCTTGGACATCCGGCCTCCAGGACTGTGAGAAAATAAATGCCTGTTGTTTTAGCCACCAAGTCCATGGTATTTTATTACGGAAGCCTGAGAAGACTTCATAAGCAGTCTGGTAATCAGTACCCAACTCCATCCCTCTGCACCAGAATATCCTGAACTCTTAATAGCTGTAACTATAATGGGAGCCCCAAGTTTGAGCCACCAGAGAATATCATGTAAACCTATATTGCTATAAAACTGTACTCTATTTATTTACCTGGGCCTTGGATAACATTTTCTTTATCCTTTGCTCATCCTTCAGTTTCTTTAATCTGCCCATTTCAGTCCTTAGCCTCACTCAATTCCAGCTAATGATCATAAGCAACAATTATATAAGGAATATTAAGACTGACATTTATGTGCCTGTGTCATCCACCCCTGAAACTTCAAATTTTACTCTTTCTTCACTTTTTTTTTTTTTTTTTTTAACCTTTTTTCTGCCTCAGAGAAAGAGATGTTCCCTTTTCCATTCATGGTGAATTCTCTCTATATGTTCTAGATCTTACCTTCCTCTTAACTCTTCACTCACTCTCCAGCACTTTTCAGCTTTCCTCCCTTGACCCCTTTTCCTCTGACACCAACAATGCATAGGTCAATAAACTGGCTTTCAGTGACTTTCTTTTGATGATTGGTGAATTGGCTTCATTCCATTGTTTCTATCTGAAAGACAAAAAGAATTGACCCTGGAAGAAGTTCGTCAGGTCATCAGAATAAAGGACCAAGGCTGTGGTTATGAATTTAGAATTCATCATCAGGGAGATGATAGTTCATTTGTTTATTCATTCATTTGGGACAAATCTTTATTTCAAGTGCCCATTATATGCCAGTTTCAGTTAGGCATGGCATGTGTATTGGTCCATTGTCACCCTGCTAATAAAGACATACACGAGACTGGGTAATTTATAAAGAAAAGAGATCTAATTGACTCACAGTTCAGCATGGCTGGGAAGGCTTCAGGATACTTATGATCATGGCAGAAAAGGAAGCAAACACGTCCTTCTTTACATGGTGGCAGGTAGAGAAAAATGAGAACTGATCAAAGTGGGAAGCCCCTTATAAAACCATCAGATCTCATGAAAACTTACTCACTATCAAGAGAATGGCATAGAGGGAACTGCCCCCTTAATTCAATTACCTCCCACTGGGTTCCTCCCACAACATGTGGGGATTATGGAAACTACAATTCAAGATGAGATTTGGGTGGGGACACTTATATCAGCATGTAATAAGTGATTAATAAGTTTCTTTGTATAAATAAATAGATGAACCATCCCTTTATTGCCAATGACTCCTAAAAAGACATTTTGTTTTCCTACCTTATAACAGAGGAGGGATACAGAAAATGTGTTGCAACAGAATCAGCTAAAGGGACTGTCAAAAATGCAGATCCGCTGGCTCTAGTCCAGACTCCATCAGAAGCTCTGGGAGTGGGACCCAGGAATCTGCATTGGTAAACTCATAAAGGTGATTCTTCTGTGTACCCTCAAAAGTGGAGTTTTGAAGAAAAATGGGCAACAATGAAAAATTATATAAAAGTATAAGCAATTAGAGAACCACAGATGTGAGAAAATCCTGTTGATGTTCTTATTGATATCATATACCAGGGATGGTTGAGCTTGGATCCTTCATGGCTATGTTTAATAGCTGAATCAACCATACCATAATTTAAAGAATAATAAACTGGTATTCATTAAAGCCACTACTAGTTTAGCTTTTGGTTACTTGCAGCCAAAAGCATGTCTTACTGATTCAGATTAAGATTTTATTTGCCAGGAAAAGGCTTAGACTTTATCAGTCAAATTAAGTGATGATTACAGACTAAATTTGGTACACTTTAAAAGTATCACAAATAGTGTCTGTCTCACAGGATGCAAAAACAAAATAATAATTCTAAGATAATAATGTACTTGACCAAATGACACAGTTTGCATGTTGTCCCCTCCAAATCTCATGTTGAATTGTAATTCCTGACGTTGGAGTTGTGGCCTGGTGGGAAGTAATTGGGTCATGGGGGCAGATCTCCATGGCTTGGTGCTGTCCTCACAGTAGAAAATACTCATGAGATCTGGTTGTTTAAATGTGTGTGACACCTCCTCTGCTTCTCACTCCTGCTCTTGTCATATGACATATCTGCTCCTGCCTCACCTTCTGCCATGAATAAAAGTTCCCTGAGGCCTCTGCAGAAGCTGAGTGGATACTGGTGCTATACTTCCTGTACAGCCTGCAGACTTGTGAGCCAATTAAACTTCTTTTCTTTATAAATTACCCAGTCTTTGGTATGCCTTCAAAACAAAGCAAGAACAAGCTAACACAGAAAATTGGTACTGAGAAGTACAGCATTGTTACAGAGATACCTGAAAATGTGGAAGTAGCTTTGGAATAGGGTAATGGGCAGAGGTTGGAAGAGTTTGGAGAGCTCAGAAGAAGACAGGAAGATGAGGGAAAGTTTGGAACTTCTCTAGAGACTGGTTAAATGGTTATGATTCTGATAGTCATATGAACAGTGAAGTACAGGCTAACTAGGTCTCAGATGCAAATGAGAAAGTATTGGGAACTGGAGCAAAAGTCATCCATATTATGCCTTAGCAAAGAACTTGGCTGAATCCTGTTCATGTCCTAGTATGTGGAAGTTTGAACTAAAAAGTAATGACTTAGGGTACCTGGTGGAAGAAATTTCTAAGCAGCAAAGCATTCAAGAAATTATTTGGTTGCTTCTAACAGCCTATCCTTGGGTACAGGAGCAAATAAATGACTTAAAGTTGGAAGTTATATTGAAAGGGGAAGCAGAGCATAAAAGTTTAGAAAACTTGCAGCCTAGCTATGTGGCAAAGTAAAAGAGGAGAGGAAGTCAAGGAATTCAAGGGAGCAACCACTTGCTAGAGTTATTAGCATGACTAAAAGGGAGCCAAATGCTAATAGCCAAGACAATTGGAAAAAGGCCTCAAAGGCATTTCTGAGATCTTCGAGGGAACCCCTCCCATCACAGGCCCAGAGGTCTAGGAAGAAAGAATGGTTTTACGGGCCAGAGCCAGGGTTTTGCTGCACTGTGCAGCCCTGGAACACTGCCCCCTGCATCCTGGCTGCTCCAGCTCCAACCTTGGCTCAAGGGGACCCAGATAGAGCTCAGACCACTGCTTCAAAGGGTATAAGCCTTCCACCATAAGCCTTGGCAGCTTCCATGTGGTGTTAAGCCTGTTGGTACACAGAGTGAAAGAGTGAAGGAGGCTTGGCAGCCTCCACCTAGATTTTAGAGGATGTATGAGAAAGCTTGCATGCGCAGGAAGAAGCCTGACACAGGGGCAGAGCCCTCAAGGAGAACTTCTGCTAGGGCAGTGCCAAGGGGAAATGTGGGATCCGACTCCCTATACAGAGTCCCCACTGGGGAACTACCTAGTATAGCTGTGGGAAGGTGACCATCATCCTCCAGACCCCAGAATGGTAGATCCACCGGCAGCTTGCACCCTGCACCTGGAAAAGTCACAAGCGCTCAATTCCAACTCGTGAGAACAGCCATGGTGGCTGAACCCTGCAAAGCCACAGGGGTGGAGTTGCCTAATGCTTTGAGAGTCCAACCCTTGTGCCAGTATGCCCTAAATGCAAGACATGGAATCAAAGGAATTGTTTTGAAGCTTTAAGATTTAATGACTGCCCTGTTAGATTTCATTGTGTGGATCCTGTAACCCCATTCTTATGGCTGGTTTCTCCCTTTACAAATGGGAGTGTTTACCCAATGCCTATACCCCCACTGTATCTTGAAAGAAAATAACTTGTTTTGATTTTACATGCTCATAGGTGGAAGGAACTCATCTCTAGATGAGCTTTTGGCTTGGGACTTTTAATTGAGCTCATGCTGGAATGAGTTAAGACTTTGGTCGACTATTGGCAATAGATGAATATATTTTGCAGTGTCAGAAGACCATGAGATTTGAAGGGTCAGGATGGAATGATACAGTTTGAATACCATCCCCTCTAAATCTCATGTTGAATTGTAATCTCCAGTTGTTGGGGGTGGGGCCTGTGGGACATGAATGGGTCATGAGGGCAGATCCCTCATAGGTTGGTGCTGTCCTCCCAATAGTGTGTACTCAAGAGATCTGGTTGTTTAAAGGCATGTAGCACCTCTCCTTCCTCCTGCTCTGGCCATGTGATGTGCTTGCTCCTGCCTCACCTTCTACCATGAGTAAAAGCTCCCTGAGGCCTCCCCAGAAACTGAGCATATTCCAGTGCCATGCTTTTACAGGCTACAGAACTGTCAGCCATTAAATCTCTTTTCTTTTTAAATTATCCTGCCTCAGAAACTTCCTTATAGCAACATAAGAATGGCCTAATACATCAACAAGTAAAAATGAGTAAAATTTGCTGTTGTTGTTATATCTTCTTGGTAATAAAGAGTAGAGAATGTTTATGAATAATAATTATGACATTTATTGAGCATATACTATACAATCAAGCACTATGTTAAGAACTTTATATAAATATCTCACCCAAACCTCATAACCCTATATCATAACTCACTATTATTGATGATTATGATACATCATAACTCACCACTATTAGTGAGAAAATTCACGAGTGCCACTTAGGGAGGTGAGGGATATCAAAGGTAGTAAACACGTTTCTTGAATAATAAAAGGATAGAAAAATAAATGTGGTAAACTTGTTAGTTCCCAGGTACGCTTCCTGGCTTTACTACTGCGGATCTTTTGCATTAATTTAAATCCTGTATCTCTTTCATGGCACAAATCAAGTCCAAATACTCCTTAGAAAAACTTTCTCAACATTTAGGTATGAGCTATGTCTTTTTCATTTCTCTGAAATTTAGATTTAGGACCATACTATGTGGGTTAGAACATTTGAGTACATTGTATGTAGGCACTAATAATTCCTGTCAAATGATAACATCTAACCATTTTGCATTTTTCACCTATAAAAATTTTTCCATCATGTGCGTTGAAATTCTTATTTTAGGCTTACATATAATTATACTCCATTTAATTCAGCAAATGTAATTAATTTGTTACTAATAGATAACAGTTCTCTGTGGGTTTCAGCTAAGTAATCTTTCTCTTGACACCTCTCTCTGGTGATTCAGGTTAATAGAAATTTGAGAACATATACAACTATTTTAAATGAAAAATTTAATATCCTCCTCCCCTGCCTCCCTGTACGCATCAGTCCTCTTTAGGATTCTGTAATGATCAGGACTGACACATTCACACATGTAAAATGTGTTTATGGGGAAAGAATATGTTTTATAAAATACACTGCAGTTGATATGTATTTATTTTGTCCTATTGCTAGATGTATGTGACAGAATAAAGTTGTTTCTCTTTAAACTTAATTACACTGAGGATTTTAGAAAACTGTCTTCATGTGTTATATATCTTGAATTGATCAACTTTTCAGCAAATATCTCAGTTGTTTAGATTTACTCCATGAAAAAGAGCATACCTTAAAAATACCAAATATATTATTTTGAATCTGCAGCCTCTCTTTAATGTTAACATCCCAAATAGTAACTTGTCATAGGGTTTAAATACTTGTTTTGTTTTGTTTTTGAGACTGAGACTCACTCTGTCGCCCGGCTGGAGTGTAGTGGTGTGATCTCGGCTCACTGTAACCTTGGACTTCCTGGTTCAAGCGATTCTCCTGCCTCAGCCTCCTGAGTAGCTGGGATTACAGGCATGCACCACCACGCCCAGCTAATTTTTGTATTTTTAGTAGAGATGGGGTTTCACCATGTTGGCCAGGATGGTCTCGATATCCGGACCTCGTGATCTGCTTGCCTCGGTCTCCCAAAGTGCTGGGCTTACAGGTGTGAGCCACTGCGCCTGACTGGATATAAATACTTTTATAAGTTTTGCATTGTAGCTAAAATGCATATTAAAAGAACTTTAAAATATTATTTCCTAAGTAAACTGTATTATTATATTGTTCCTTATGCATAGCTATATCTCTAGATCAGTTAAATCCATGGGATAAATTAGGTCTAAGATTAAGAGGATACTGTTATATACAGTGGCATCTTTGATTTCAGATAGTTCAATTTTTTTTCAAGGAAACAGTAAGCAATGCAATATTTTCTTGATTTTTACATTGAAAAATATGTATGAAAGAGGCTTTAGTACTAAGTCTGTAGAGAAAGAAATTGAATTCCTTAATGTAATGTGAACGGTTATTTCTATATTCCTTTCACCCTTTATTTTCTATTTGAAGAATAAAAATATAAAAACCAAACTACAGTACAATTTTCTTGACTATGACAGTAAAAGTTTGTCATTGCATATGACTCACATTTCATTAAAATGCATACAAATATGTCCTGGGATACACACACACACGTTTTCATTTATGGATATACATGAATATATATTCTGCATGTTTCAATTTATAGATTTATCGATATAAATGAAAATTTAATTGAATCATGTTCTTAAATAAAGATGCTCAATAATTGTTTCATGACCACAACACTTTACGAGCACTCATTTTATAATCCGGAAATGGAACAAACCCACAAAGTGAACAAATTCTAGTTTAACCTATTACCCATTTTGCTAGTGTACTATAGAAATGATTCATATATTACTTTAATGTCAAATTCTTGATTAAAGTGGAAACATAATTCAACTTCTATTGTGACTTCCTTGGAGGAAAAGTTGGAAAAAAGCCAGTGATTCTTAAATGTCTGAATCGTTTTGAAAGATATTTTAGGGGGAAATAATACTTAAACTTACTTAGATGAAATTTAGGTTATTCTTCTGTTAAAAAGATTTGAAATAGTGTCAGGAAGGGCTATTTATTGTACCACATTAACCAATCCTCTATCAGTGATCGAAGAGAGGAAAAATGCTATCCTGTCAAATGTTCGTTCATTTTGCACATCAAGGGCACAGCTCAGAAGGCTGGTAACGTCTAGCCTAGTGAGATACATAAACTGATAAAAAAAATTATTTACAACAGCATTGATTTAGATTTATTCACTTTTAAACTTATTTCACACATTTTGTGTCTTAAGCTTTTAAAATATTTTAAATGCTATCATCAGATCGTGAACATAATACCATACTTCCTATTGCCTGTATGCTTTTGAGGAGGCTATACAAATATTAATTTTCCAATTCTGGAATTAAGAGAAAGAATATTGCAGAACTTATCTTTTTGTTCTGATTAAGTGATACTGAAAATAACACTGACAAGGTCTCTGGGCCAGTGGCGACGGTGAGTTCAAATAAAGATTAGATGAAGATGAAGCGCGGTATCTAAGGTAAGATACACATCTTTACTGTGTATATGTGTGTACAAGAAGGAAAACCTGCTTTTTTTTTGGTTTTAAGTAGATGTTACGAAGGATGATTTTCTTTGTTTTTCAACTTGCAAAATCTCTTGAAGGTTGGAGCAGAGCCGCCGGTTACCTTTGAGCATCGAAATACCGCAAGTTATCCCGTTTCCTTTTCCCCTCAGGAAAGATGGGTGCAGGGTTGAGATGTTACAAGAGCATTAAGAGAGAGCCATCAGCTTGGCATAGTAGAAAAAGCAAACCCAAAACGAAAACACCCGGATTTTAAGCGCGGATCCTGAGGCCGGTTTGCACTGGCCGAACGCCTGCGTTAACCCTTTGGGCGCTGCAGCCGGGATCCCCGGTGTTTGCAGACCCGACCAGCAGGAACAGAGGTGGGGTGCCCCGCGCCCGCATGGGGAGTGAGCTCTCTTCCCCAAAGAGGGAGCGAGCCGGGCAGCACTTTTGTCGTCCGGTGCGTGCGTCACGGCCCGGGACACGCGTCGAGTCCGTTTTGGAGTGGGGGCACAGACGCGGCAAGGAGCCGCTCAAACGTCCGCTGACTGGGGGTTCGCCTTAATCTGTCCTCGCCAGGAGCGCTCGCCCTAGCCCTCCCGCTGGCTCACTCCTGGGCCCTGGAGGGGCACGGGCCCGGGGGCGGTTCGGGAGGGGGCCCAGGTGAAGGGCGCCCGCACTTCTCCTGCGGCAATCATTGCTCTCCTGCCTCCACATGTCGCGGCAGCGGCCCGGCCCCGCGCCGAAACAGCAGCTGTGACTGACGGAGTCACCTCCCCGCGCGCCTGAGCCACCCCCTCCTCCCCCGCCGCTCCCTCCCGCACCAACACGTCATGGAAACACGGACGTCAGAGCCTCTCAGCCAATCGCAGGCTGCGGCAGGAGGGAAGGGGCGCGCTGGAGGGGGCGGGGGCAGCAGCTAGCCGAGGCGCTCAGGGGAAGGAAGAGAGGGAGGGGCGTGCGGAGGCGCAAGTCCCCACCCCCGCCCCTCAGTCCGGCCACCCTTTCCCGACCGCGCGGCAAGTTCTAATAGCCGGGCGCGCGCTCGCCAGCCGGGGGCGCGCTCGCCGGGTCCTCCCCTTAAACGCCCTCCCAGTGCCGCTCCGCTCCCAGTCCCGGTGCGAGCCGCGCTTCCTCCGCGCGCGCGCGCGCGCACCCGCCCGCCCCCAGGGTCCCCGCGGACCGCATCACGTGACCGCGCCCAGCCAAGGCGGCAGCGGCGGCGGCGCGAGCTTCGGCGGCGGTGGCGGCTGTGGCAGCGGGAGCAGCTGTGCCGCCAGCGTGGAGCGGGAGGCGTGTGGGTGTGGAGAGAAGGGAACGCCAGACCGGAACGGGTGAGCGTTCTCCTCCCCCTGCCTACCCCGGCAATCTTGCTGGCCACCCGGTGCAGACGGGGTCCCTGCCCGGAGCTGCGCGCAGCCCCCTCGTGCTCGGCCGTCCGCTCTCCGGTGCCCGCGGGCCCCGCCCAGAGCGGGGCGGGCTGCGGCGCTCACGGAGGGGGCTGCACCCCGCCCGCGGCTGCTGTTGCGGACGGCGGCGTGAGGCCGGCTGAGCTGCCCGTGCCCAGCGAGCGCGGCGCGCCCTGTGTGCGGCTCTGCGGAGCCGAGGAGGCGGGTCCTGCGGGGACGCGGGCGGCCACTCGGTGGCTGCCGGGCTCTGGGCGGGGACGGCCGGGCGCCGCCTCCTCCTCCTTCGCTGCCGCCGCCGCCGCCGCCTCCTCGCAGTGCAGCGTGAGTAGGGAGCCCCGGCTGGTGGACGCCGAGCCACTCGGCTCCTTGGCCGCCCGATCCCCGAGGTGCAGCTGCACCTCCGCGTGGCGCCCCGAGCCGTGCGAGCCGACTGCTGACGCGCTGAGGACAGAGCCCCCATCCTCTGCGTTTCCCACTGCCCCTCACCGCTCCGTGACCCTCCTGCAGCCTCCCTTTCCTTCCCCCTCGGAAAATGGTTCCCATTGCCGGGCGAGGTGAGTGGCGGCCGCCGCCCGCCAGCGGCGGGGGCGGCGGGGCAGGTCACCTGCGGGGGAGGCCGGGCGGAGCACGGAGGTCTGGCGTCGCGGCGGGGGTCCTGATAGCTGGGTGCCCGGTGGGTTGCGCCGGATTCGGGAGAAGCTGGCGGGGGCGGCCGGGGCCCCTCGCAGGTTGCCTCTTGTCGGGAGATTGTAAAGGTGAGCGGGTTTCTCGCCGTGCACCCCAGCCATGCACCTCAGCGCCGGGTCAGTCCCGGAGTCGCTGCTCCGGGCTCGAGGGATGGGGCTCGTTGGGGCTTCTGGTCTATACCCGCAGGTCTTCGGCTTCACGGAGCCGTCTCGGCCGCGCCACGGCCCATCCCGCCACCGGTCGCCCCCGCCACGGCGCGTGGTGACCTTGAGGGCACCGTGCCCGGCACTCCCTTTCCCCGCGCCTCGGGAGGGTCACCCCTCTAATCCTTGGCCTCGGCCCCCCAGACGCACTGCGGGAGGGGAGCGGGGGCCCCAGTCGGCCCCTGGCCCGGGTGGTTGGTTGTTGGCGTGTCAGGACGGTGATTCCCCGAGAGTTGGAGAGCCGCCTGGTCTTTCTCCTCACGCCTTCCGTCTGGCCCCCCAGGATGTTCACATTTGCTTCCGATTCGTGTTTATTCACTTAGTTTAAGAGAAAAAAGCCTGCGCCCTCACCTCCCTTTTTGGGGAAGGAGTCTGGAGGAGGACTGCGTTCCAGTGGCAGGGGTGTGTGGGGTGGGTGGTGTGCTCTCTCTATCCCATCCTGCGGGAGAATCCTGTGGCTAAGCTGGTTAGCGACCCCTGGTTCTGCGCCGCGGTCACCAGCCAGGTTGGTCTCTGTGCGCATTTCATTCACCAGTTTTCTGCGGGACTCGCAGCGCTGGGAGTGCTCGCACCCTGTGCGGTGCTTGGCGCGGAGGGGAGGGCAGGGCGTCCGGGTGGGCTAAGGGGGTCTGCCCATACTTGGAGGGCTCGACCCTCCTCGACAGGCTGGTATTTACCTTTTCCTTGGGTTAGAGCGCTGCAGACAGCCACCTTTCGCTTCTGTGCCCGCTACTTTTCTTGGTTTATTAATAATCTAATGGCTTCTGTTGGTATCGATTGCTGTTAGTGATAAATTAGCTACATAGATTTTTTTCATACGTGTGTAGGTATATGCATATATCTGAACTTGTCTGCCTTTCAACATGGAAGCCTTTGTTGTGTTTAACCTCCCCCACCTGAGGACAGTCTTATTTTAAAATAAAGCTCTTGTTCAGCGTGGGTGTATTTTATAATAAGAAGTACTTGTAAGGGCCTGGTTTGTATGAGGTTCTCATCTGGCAGAGGGTGTGTAACCCTTTGGATGGTGGCCCACGTGAGTGAATGGAGGGCCTTCACCACTTGCCCCGATGCCAGCCTTCCCGAGACTCCCTGTCCTTGTGTGTGGCAGGGGCGGATTGGGGGAATTAAGAGGGATTGGAGGAGAATCTGCTTTTTGTACTTGTGCGTTTCATTTGGGTCCTCTTCCTCCCCCTCTCTTTTTCTTTTTCCGCCTGGTGAGTTCAAATTTGAGGTAAATAGAAACATTTTTTTTAAATTGGGAACCTTTGATAACTAGTATATAAAATGGGCTTATTTAGCTGTGATTTCAGGAGGACGTTTTAGTTTTTACCTTGCTTTAAGATAAGACAGTTAAATTGCTGTAATTAAGGGTGGATCTCTGTCCTGATTTTGGCTTGGGTGTAACTGCAAAGATCTTTGAAAAGTAACTGTTATTTCCTACCATATAGTCTGCAAAAGTGAGTCACATTCGGGTGAGTTGAGGACAGAGCGCCACCTTTAATTTAAAATTTCGTGATTTTCTTTTATTAAAATGGTGAAAATTCGAGGTACACCTTCTTGATTTTTATCGCAGCTGTCATTATTGGCATCCCCATTTTGACGTATAAGGGGGCATTATCTTCATTTTTCTGTATCCTCTCTCATTTCTCACTCTTGAGAGAAATTTCTGCAATTGTATGGGAAATCATATTTTTTTAATTGAAGCTTGGGATTTTAGCATTCTGAGATGAGATGAGAAACTAGTTTTGATTTGTGTTTATAATAATATTGATCGTCTGGATCTTCTTGGTAAAAGAAGGAAAGTAAAAGCTGCTTTTAATAGGTGGTTTAAACTAGCCATTGCCACCAAATAAAGATACCTACCAGCATGACAGTGGCTTTACAATTTTTTTTTTGTTGTTGTTGTTGGTTTTGGCCTATTAACAGATTCTGAAATAAACACGCAGGATCAGTTATAGTAATTCTTTTTTGTTGTCTTCCAACAGCTTGCCTTTTGTGATTTTACAGTTTTACAGTTGCTTGTTCTTAAATAATGCAAATGAACACTTCGAGCAGGTGTACTTATATTCAAAGTTTTGAATAAAGACCGTGTTAGAAAAAGTGGTTTGTGTACCTTGCTGCTCTCAGGTGCATCTCATATAAAAATAAATGGAGATTTTAATACTTTGAAAACAAATACTGTAGTGACAGCTGAGATTTCTTTCCCTTCCCCTTCCTTCCCAGATCATAAATATGAGGAACGCTGTCCCTTTAGGCACAGGCTCCTTTTTTGATGTAACATGAGAAAAGGAATTTAGCTCCCATGTAATTAATTAAGATATGGATATTATTACATATAGTCTTACAAACCACAAAATGTTATTGCCCTTCTATCTGCATTTAAGTTTTCATTCAACACTTGTAATTTCGCTATAGACAATGTAAAGCATTGGCCATTGAGCTGTAGATAAGTCTTTATTAAACTAAAATTAGCCAAAAAATCTGTTTGAGATGAAGGGTGTTTTATGCCCTTACTGCTGTGTGTTCTCTGTCAGACTATGGAATATGGCCCCAGGATAAAGGATATTATTTGAGCTATTAGATTAATGCATGCAGAGTAATTATATGTTGTTATATATACTTTGATAGAATCCTTGATTTTAAAGTGAGATTTACTAATTTCCTTTGTCTGACAGACATGTTAGCTTCATTTCAGATGAAACAGCCTCTTACCATGGGAAATGAGTTTTAAAAGGAACGGCCACTTACAACTATTGGTCTTTTGTAATACTGAACAAAATAAAATTTGCTTTTTTTCCTCTTACATTTTACACATGAATACAGCAAAATTGATGTTTTCACTTTTTTATTCTGGAATTTTGTAATGAATGAGCAAAGAACAGTAAAAGGATTGAGGATCAGAAAGCAGAAACAGAGGTTTAAGTTTTTGCATCTCGGGCAATAGTATCGACTAGTTGGAAGGGAATAATTATTTTCTACTAGCTGTCATGATATGTAACAAAGGTACTAATAGTAGCTTATTGGGGACTATGTAGAATCTGCAGTGACATTGCAGGGAAAATAACATACAGTAGTTATGGGAATAATTTTTCATAAAGATAAATAACTTTAAAAAATTCACTTTTTAGCTTTTAGAAATGTTATCTATACATACCACATATATTATTGTCTTGTTAAAATTTTTTATTATAGAAATTATCAAACATGAGAAAGTAGAGAGAATGATATACTTACTGGCCAGTTTTGACAATTACCAACTCTCGTGGTCCATCAAATTTCATTTATATCTTAAGAAATGGATCTGTTATAAATGGGGACATAGGACAGGTAATCAAATAGAATTTTTATATTTGTAATTTTGAGAATACTGTATACTCAGTAGCGTCCAGTATCTAATTAAATCTGAATGGTCAGTTTTTATGTTGTTCATTGATTCTTTAGTGGCATATACATTTTACTTTTTCTGGTGATAGTTTGTGTATTTTACAGCAGGTGCCCAAAGATAGTGTCTCTCAAATTTTGCTGTCTTCAGAAATCACAGGCATTATTGTTAACTACTTTACAGTTTTCAGAATGTATTTACATATGACCTCATTTGATTCTCACAGTAATCTTGTGTGGTGAGTAAGGTAGACAGTTGTACTTTTTTTTTTTTTCTGGTAGATAAAGTGATTTGTCTAGGCCCTAAGGTCATATAGCTAGCAGCTTTTTTTAGCCCAAACTGGACTTTAGGTGGCTTCTAGATTTTGCTCATTGCTCTTCTCATTATACACGTTTATGTAAGTTTATGAAAGTTATGTATGGAAAATCAGTTTTGATCAGAGTAAATTCAATAGAGAAATATGAATAGGTTTGTTTGGGTTGAGGTTTATTAATTCAATCATTACTTATATTTGGTGTAATGCACATAGTTTGTATTTTGATTTACTTAACAACTGAGTGAATGTGAACATATCTGAAATACTGTATTTTTAATATTATAGATTTTTTTTTAAGTTCAAAGAACTGTTGGTCTAGGGGTGTCTTAAATCTTGGATAAAAATAAAATGTGCTATACTAAAAGCTTCTTCTTTAAATTTCTGCTGTAACTTTTTATGCACTTGTATTTATGCTATAACATGTTTATTACCTAAATCTCTTTGAAATACTGATTTGTTCTGTAATGAAATTTAGTTTAAAAGGTTCCAAATGCGGAGATTTTAGTTCCTGAAATCCAAAGTCTGGTTATAAATCTCGCAAGAAAGATGTGGTTCTCCAACATTAGTGTGCATGAAGAATCACCTGAGGGAGTTACTGAAAGTGCAGATTCCTTGGGGTTGCCCCTGGAATTTTGATTCAGCAGATTTGGGGTGGGGCCAAATGCTGGAGTAGTCTGCATTTTGAGAAACATTGACATTGCATTTATAACTAAGTTAAAGTTACATGGTAGAGATATCTAAATCAGTAGCAAAGCTCGATTTGTTGATGTAGGTGGTTTTTGTGACAATCCTAGAACTGATAAATTGAAAATATTTCTGTTATCTTTGTATGCACAGTCTTTCAGAAGATCCATCTGTGGTTAAGTTACTTATTAAGCACTGTAAACTCTTAGAGAATGTTCTTTTATTTTCACATCTTAATGTCTGCCATTTTCAAATGACTTGGACACCAGGGTTTATATTCAAAAAGAATGCATGCTGTATCCTTACAGTAATGTGTATTTATCCTTTAGTCTAGCTCTTTGTTAGAAGAAAAGATTCGATATTCCTTCAGACTAAAAGGATGTAAGTTAGTGGATAGATAGCTCTCTTTAATTTTAGTCAACAAGCAGTTGATCTTTCAAAAAGAGCAGGTAGATCTTCCAAGAATGTTAGTGATAGCATACTAATTGATAATTCCCTATTTTATGCATTAAAACAGAAGTTACTGCTGTCTCACTTAAATGTTAAATAACAGTTTGTGTAGTTCACCAGTCTACTCTGACTTTTGGAACTGTTTTATCTAATACTATATACCACGTGAATTACTTGCCTTTAATAATTTTCCTCTTTAAGACCAGTTTTGAAATGCAGTTGTTTTTTACTTCATTTATAACAATATAGTAAATAGCCTGTATCTGCATTTAAAATATATTTTATAATAAAATTAATTTCAAAGCAGGTTCATCTCAAGACTGTTGTGAACCTGATTTTGTTTGTTCCAAAATGTAGTCTTGTTGGTTAAACCTTAAGGTATATTTAGGAATCATAGGTTGTAATTTACTAAAGCTTATGTAATCTAAATTAATAAATATTTTTGGTAGAGAGGTCCAAATAAACTATGGGCACAATATTTTTTTTTTTTTTGGCCATATTTTTGAAAGCTATTTTCTATTAAATTTTTCCTAGGACAGTGTTAGCTATTCCAAGTAATATGTGGTGTTTTTAGTTACCTTTTTGGTAAGAATATTTTGTATTTCTAAGTACAATAACTTCCAACAATATGGTTTCTTAAAATATGGGATACCTGCTTTTGTATAAATATTACTGTCACCTGGGCCTCTGAGGGAACAAATAAAGGTAGTTTTGAATGGACCAATGCTTGCTTACACTGTGAAATCTGAGATTACACTGCCTAACTGTAAACTGGCATGACTACTGTACAGACCTGATAAATTTAGGAGTCAAATTTATGTTTTCTGAAAAAATAGGTCTTAAAGATTTGACTATTTAACTTAAAAGATGCTTTTTAAATAATTTTTTATTAGAGATGTGGATCTGTTATTCATTATATTAACCCTGTGAGTGAGTTCTCTCTCAGGAGGATTTTAAATAAATAATCTTACACTCTCAAAACTCTCAGATCTGCTGCTTTAATCTACCTTTCATATTTGTGCCAGAATTTTCTTTTGTTTTTCGATAACCTATTTTAAACCACAGTTTCTTCACTAAAACTTTCATTGTTTTTTTATTTTTCTCTTTATCAAAACACAACTTGACTCTGAAGGCCTTTTATAAAGTAGCTCAGTGTTTTCTAAAGTGTGTTTTAGAATGCTGGTTCCAAAAAATACTAATAGGGATTTCCTGGGGGAGAGAGGCAAAACCACACTCCAGGATATGCTGGTTTATGCAGTTTGGAACTTCTCTGGTACTTTAATGTGCTAATAAGGGCTGAATCTAAATATGTTTAGTGTTTTGTCCTCTCATTTCACAAAACTCCCCTTAGTGGAACATCTCACCTTGTTAACTTTGTGTACCAGGATCACTGTTTTGCACAATTCCAGGGGGTGCTGTTCACATAGAACACAAAATGAGTTGTGTTTTCTGGAGTTGAGAGCTGCGTTGCATACTGTAGTATCCCTGAGTATCCACTGTGTGACTGACTGTCTTAGAGTTTGGCGGTCCCTCATCCTTTTGTTGTGAATGTGTATGTGTTTTTCCTCTCACCTGATAGGACCCTTAGGGGCCAGATGCTGTGCTTGATGCCTCTAAGTCCCAGCACTTTGGGAGGCTGGGGCAGGAGGTTCGCTTGAGGCCAGGAGTTTGAGGCTGCCTGGGTGACACAGCAAGAACCTGTTTACCAAACAAAAAAACCAAATTAACTGCCACGTTGAAATTCAGAAGTAGAAAAGTCCTGCCTGTAGAGAAGCTAAATTCTACTGTCCTAGTAACATTCTGTGAAATGTATGTAGCTATCTTCCAGAAGTAAAACATTGTCTTATGAACCCATCTGAGTAAGATTAAAATTTCAAAGGTAAAAAGGTTTTAAAAATCTCCTGGAAAAATTTCCTTAACCTTCTCTGCTTTACCTTAACAGAAGCTACACAATGTCTGAATCCTAAACCAATATGCCAAAAAAACAGTACCTGAACATTTGCTGGATAAAGTTCTATATATCCTCATATAGAACCCATGTCTTATCTCAGTTCTTTTATGTTATCTCCAAATGAATTACTAAGACAAAGGGATAATAAATGGGAAGTGTACAACCCAGAGGACTTCAGACAAGAAAATTAATGAGAGACGATGGGAAAGGGTGGAGTAATGCTGAGTTTTGAAGAATGGGCACATTTAGACAGACCAGAAGACTGAGCATCGTATCATTGCTGCCGTTTCATGAACTGAGAGCTGTTAGCTCATGACCTGCTATACAATCACTGGGCATCAGGAAGAAGAGTAGGTATACGGTTTCTGCTAAAGTGTAGCAATGGGTTATTCTTCCAGCTGCCTTCCGGAGGTCAAGAAAGAAAGCCTGTATTTGACTTTGTCATTTCTATTGAATGCCTGAGTGATACACAGAGTAGTAATTTTAGATATTTAAGTAACTAAAGGTTTATATAGCTTTAGTATGTAAGCTGTTATATTAAAAAATGCTTGAAAAAATAAGAGTTGTTCTCTGGAAATAACGTTTTCCTATGATTAGCACAGCTGAGACCCTACAAGTGCACTGCTATTGAGTATTCTCCCAATCTTTTAAATTTTATAGGTCTAATTGTTGGTAAGGTATTGTGAAAGGAGTTCTAAGACTTGTTCCTGCTTTAATTGACGTTGCAATAACAATCATAGTAAAATTGTTGGTCAAAGAGTAGCACAGGAGTGGTTTTGGTAGTGAAGAAAATAAAAAGAAATCTGAAGGTAGAGTTGAATGGAATCAGCAAAAGTGAAATGGGCTAGATTAGTTAAGTTGTTTTTCTACTGGGACACTCGTGGATGATCCTGGCATATACTCCATGCTCCCTTGCTAATGTCTAGATTTTTTAAATACCTCTAATACTAAGATTTTTAATTTTTTTGCTATACTTCTGTCCTTTTCTTCTCTATTCATGCTTAAAAGCGAGTAAGTGCTACAACTACTCTTTTTTGTTTGCTTAAAAAGTGACTCATGAACTTAAGGTATTTAAGTGTGGACACTCCCGACAACTAATACTGTAGTGGAGAACTATTGAGTTAAAGGGTACCAGTGCAAATAGGGGGCTGAAAACAAGGAAGGTCAGTCAGTGAATGGGAAAGAAATCTGACAAAGCCTGGGAAACGGAGCTCCTCTAACATCAAACCGTCTGCATGTTGAGTCTCAGAAAAACAAGGATTCACCAGTCAACCCTTTTCTACTTGTACAGTGGATTTAGGGTAAAGTTTATGTTACCCTGTCTTTGGCCAAGCGCAGTGGCGCATGCCTGTAATCCCAGCCCTTTGGGAGACTGAGGCAGGAGGCTCCTGCTTGACCACAGGAGTTTGAGACCAGCCAGGGCAACATGACGAAACCTCATCTCTACTAAAAAAAAATAATAATTGGCCAGGCATGGCGTCGCGTCCTAGCTGCTTGAGAGGCTGAGGTAGTAGGATCGCTTGATTCCAGGCAGTAGAGGTTGCAGTGAACTGAGGTTGTGCCACAGCACTGCAGCCTGGGCGACAGAGGGAAGACCCTGTCTCAAAAAATAGGTGACCCTGCCTTTGAGCTTAAGCACTGCTGTTTTTATGTACATCATTTAATGGTGGAACTTGATCACCTCTGGCCCTCCTGCTGACAGCATTCCTTTTGCTGGAAATACCCACCTTTCTCAGAGCTTGTGTCTCCTTTGGTTTTGGTTTTTACGCTGTGATATGTTAAGGACTCACCAGATTTAAATGTGAAATTTATCTTCACCACTAAAAAACCTACTTGTCTTGGATAAATCACTTGGTTTCTTTAACTCCTCAAAAAGTACAAAGTTTTGATTTTTCTCTCTTGGAAATTTGGCTTTTAACAAAATTTGTATAGCAAAAACGGGTTTTTGCCCCCAAACTTTCAACCATTTGTTTTTTTATTCTGTTAGGTTTGCCTTCCAATTTTGTCTTTTAACTACTGTCACCATTTTGACATTTCATCTGTGGTATGCTGTGTTTGATTTATGAAGATAAATACATTTATTGAAAAGCTAAATTATCTAAGATTTCAGTTAAACAAGTGGCGTATTACTGGCATTTAACTCTGCTCCTTGCCAAACATATATTAAAATGAGAATAAGAGAATTCTTTTTTTAAAAAGCCGTAAATCCACAAGGGAGAAGAGAAATCCACACCAAAATTTTAGAAGCAGTCAACTTAGTAGACTCATAAAGCCCAACTCTAAGTAATAGAAAAGCCCAGAAACAAGTCAGTTTATAGAATTCCCTGAGAGCTCAGAGCTGGAAAAACATGGTACCTCTGGTGAAGAGGGGACGGGGGGCAGAATAGGAGGACTGGTTGAAATTTTAGGAATTTGATATCCAGATGTCTTTCCCTCTCTCTAGCTCTGTGATCTCTTTTCCTTCACCCTTGCAGAAGGCTGGAAGCTTACTTTCTCGAAAAGGCTATACACACTGGGAACACAGTTGAAAACCAGGGTACCACACTCAAAACCGAGTGTTTACATATTTATGTCAAGATCACCAGTCTTCTTCCCTCACCCAGCTTTCAGAATTCTGGCCAGAATCGAAGTGTCTTATCTAACCTGACCAGCTCAAGGTAAAAGACCTCAAGAATCGGACATTGTCTGTGTCTGTCTCCAAAGAAAATGTCCCAGTCAGATCACCCTGCTGTGAAACCCATATTGAATCCAGAACTTCTATTTAGCTTATTTGTGTCCTTTTTTCTCATAATTGAACAAATTTGTTATAGTCTTATTGAGATGTAATTGGCATAGAAGAAACTTTACACTTAAAGTGAAAAACTTGAGTTCCGAGGCATGTATATATTCTACAGTCGCCACCACAGTCAGGTAATCATTCCCCTAAATTTTTTGTGCCTCCTTATCTACCTTCCCTTCCGCTACCTCAGCTCCTTCTTTCCTCAAGCAGCCCCTGATCTGCTTTCTGTCACTATAGAGTAATTTGACCTTTCTGGAGTTTTATGTACATGGAATCATACAGTATGTGTTCTTTTCTGGTCTGACATTCACTCACCGTCATTGAGGTTCATCCATGTTGTGTATATTAATAGTTCTTGTTATTGCTGATGAGGATTCATTGTATAGATACACCACAATTTGTCCATTCACCTGTTGATGGACATTTTGGTTCCAATAACGTACAGTCTCTTCCTATTATCGAGTTGTAATTTCTTTATATATTCTTGATAAAAGTACTTTAGGAAGCATTTGTGTTTGTGCTGGGCATGGGAAGAAGAATGGTGATAAAAGATATGAGTGGATCACTTGAGGTCAGGAGTTGAAGACCAGCCTGGCCAAAATGGTGAAACTCCATCTTTACTAAAAATACAAAAATTAGCCGGACGTGGTGGCATGGGCCTGTAATCCCCGCTACTAGAGGCTGAAGCAGAATTGCTTGAGCCCAGGAGGCGAGGTAGTGGGCCGAGATAGTGCCACTGCACTCCAACCTGGGCAGCAGAGCGAGACTCTGTCTTGGGGAGTGGGGGAAAGATATATATGAAGCCTAAAAAAGCAAGCAGTAGCTTTGTAAGCATTATTTGTAGAGATGAAGGATTTGAGGGTACTGTTCCTAGGCGCTTCAGATTAGAAAATGGGATGGGGGACTAAAAGGACTGCTGATATTTAAAAAAAAAGGGTCGGGGGAGCACTGAGAGGAACACTAATATTTAAACAAACAAGCCTTTTGGATCTGTTTTCCTAAATAGACATTATGCATGTATAAGTTTGTCAAAACTGAAAATGAATACATGTATGAAATAAGTTTAAATGTGTGGATAACCCAGATATGTCATCTGTCATTCATCTTCTGTGTCTTTGTACAGTCGTGTGCAATCTAGATACACAACTCAGTTTTACTTTTGGTAAAATAATCCAGAGTTACAAAAGCAGAAGTGAGCAATGTGGACATGAAGGAACATTTCTTTAGTGAAGACAGTCTATGGATAACTCAGGAGTCCCCTTCCTTAATTTCTCCCTCCAGTCATCCTCTACTTTGCAAATCCAGATTCCTCATTCCTTTATTATATAGAACAATTGGTTGCCCTATTTCGTTTCTTGAGTCTTCCCCTGGGATTCTGACGCGCCATACCCCAAGCTCATAAAGACACATAAAGACTTTTTTTTTTCCCCAAATAATTACATATAGCCCACTCCCTGATAAGAGTCTGGTGTATGATTTCTGTTTCTTCATCTGGATAAAGCCAAATTCCATTCCGCTCATTAAATTTCTGTCTTCCTATTAAGGAACTTGATACTTGAATTTCTTCTTGCTTTTTTTTTTTTTTTTTTTTTGAAGGAAGTAGAATCTTACGAAAACAGCAGTCATTTCTTAAGAGATGTTAGAGTTTAGAGGGTGGGAAAAAAAGAAAAAAACTAATGTTCTTTTGTTAACATGCCATGAAAAATAGACTAGCTCCAAAACACACTACTTACTTTGACTAAAGGGAATTTAAGATTATTGAATAAAATGAACACCTGTGTAGCTGCCTTCTACCTGCTGGTACTGTTCAAAGCAATTTACACATATTAACCCATTTAAATGAGTGGGTTCTGTGTAATATATGGATGAGGTATTCTCTATAGAAAACAGATGAAAAGGGCTATGCATAGTTTTAAAGGGATACCCTAAAATACAGTGACTTACATAATCTTTTTACCAATTAGAAATATAACACTATCTAATGTTTGGAAAATAGGACAACGTAAAGTGAAACAAATCACTCATAATCCTACATCTGAGAAATAGCTAGTTTTAACACTTTAATAGTTTTTATCTTTTGAAAAACTTTCCTATTAACATCCTTCAGATGATGTAGGTGTAATTGTGTGCTTTTTAGAAACTTTGTATTATTTTCTCATGTCATTAAATTTTTTCATTAACATCATTTTAATAATGTTCTATCCTGTGGCTAGTGCCTTGTTATTGGATGTTTTGATTTTGAATTCTTTTCTGTTAAATAATCTTCCAGTGAGCATCTTTATTTGCAGATGTTTGTCTTCGTTTATGATTGTTTCCCTGTAATTACTGTATTTAAAGGATTTTGGTAGTTTGTGATCTTATGACTAAAATTTTCTTCCAGTCTCCTTTCTCTGTGGCTGGTCAGATTTTGGGGAGTCTGTCTTTTCTTGCTATGTCTATAGTATGTCCCACTCATTTCTAGGTCTCTGCTTTACTTTTCCTAATTTCCATAGCACTTTTAAGAATTCATATTTTATTGTTTACATGTTTGACACCTCCGTGAGATGTTCAGTTTGGGAGCAGGGATTGTTCATCTTTCTATCACTCACCCTTGGCACAATGCCCTGTTATACCTGTGAGGTTGTTAATGATTCTTGAATGGGCCTCTTGTGTCTGGTCTTGAGCTTGAATCCACTGACACTGGACTTCTGTAAGATGCTTGTTTTGTCTCTTAGAAACTGTAGTGTGCTTGGGGTGAGAATTTATCACAGATACTGTTTCTTTTAACTTTGAGCTGAATGATATGTCAGGTAAATGACACAAAGATCGGAAATATTTTTGTATAACTGTGTTATATAAATTTAATTTTTTGTGAAACAAGAATTTTACTATCCCTGTTTCTAAAGAACAGGATAGACTTTACTAAATAGAATAGAATACTAAGATGCGGCCAGTGGAAATGGGTATTATTATTTAAAAATGCCAGTGAGTAGATGTTTTTGTAAAATGTTCCTTAACAGATTAATGTATCTATCTTGTTTTTTTAAATAGAGGAGGAAACTTCAAAAGTTTGACATCTAAACTTAAATACAACTATAGCTAAAGCGTTAATCCAAAAAATTTAAGTTTCAGTATTGTAAACAAGGTAAAACTTTAGGGAAATTTAAAGGTGTCGTGGCAGGCTCTTTCTGTGACATCACATATGACTTTCTTTTCTTTTTTTAAATTCTCATTTCAAGTAGAAAATTTCAGATTTGAGATAAATATTTTCTTGTAAACAATATTTATATGATTGCTATGGTAGACAGTAACAACTGTGACCTGCTAAGAGGAGAGAGACTTGTTATGCAGAGCTTTAAGTTAGCCTTGCTCAGTGTGTCTGGTGTTCCTTCTTGGTTTCCTTTTTTGTGCAGTGATTCATCAGGTGCTGTATGCTTCCAGAACCAGTGTAAGTGTGTGCACATGTCCCATTCCTGGTCTGTGATCTCTTCTATAATGAATAGGGGTATATTGTTTCCAGCTATTCTTATACAAGTAAAGAAGGAAAGCATTCTAGAATCTGTTGTCAAACTTTCAAACTTCAGTAGTTTTGCTACCATTGTATCCTATTCTTAAAATTCTTTTCTTTTCTTCCTTTTTTTTGGAAACAGCATCTCTTTGTTGTCACCCAGGCTGGAGTGCAATGGCACAATTGTGGCTCACTGCAGCCTCGACCTCTCTGGGCTTAGGTGATCCTCCCACCTTAGCCTCCCAGGTAGCTGGGACTATAGGCGTGTGCCACCATGCCCAGCTAATTTTTGTACTTTTTGTAGAGATAGGGTTTCACCATGTTGCCCAGGCTGGTCTCAAACTCCTGGGCTCAAGCAGTCCCTCCTCCTCAGCCTCCAAAAGTGTTGGGATTACAGGCGTGCGCCTGTCCAGTTCTTAGAATTCTTGATGGTGATCTCTGACCTTCTGTCACAATTGCATTTGGAGGGTTTTCTAAGTTGTGCTGAGCTCTGCTTGTACTTCCGCACACAGCCTAGGTGGCAAGCCAGGCTATCAGTTTTTCATGATGTCGGACTTGCTCCTCCTGTCTCCCTTCCTAAAGTATACCTGTGGCCCTAGATTTAAATTAAATGTTTCCACAAGTGGGAACTGTATTGGTTGAAGGCCTTATTCCTGAGTGGAGGGAAAGTTCCTTTAAGCAGATTCTTTGGCCATGCCCCTTCGATGTGTGTTTGATACCAGGTAACCCCCCTCCCATTAGCAGCTACCTTAGGAAGTTGAAAGGAGGAAACTTTGAGTGGTTTGGGGAATGTGGAGAGATTATAGTTTAATCTAGATCTGCACATGTACAGAAGGAGTTTGAGGTTGTCATTAAAAGGCATAGATTATAGTGGCATTGGGGATTTTTTAAAATTAAGATGACAGCTGTAAGTGGGATATGAGAGGGAGAGAGACTAGGACAGATTATGTAGTTGAATATAACTTTTTTTATATCTAGTTAGTAGATACACATCTCTCTTTATATATGTATTTGAACATTCAGTGCCATTGTTTCTTTTGGCTACTCAAGTAATTCTTAATTACTTAGAATAGCTGTGGGTGTAGAAGGACGAAATGTATCAAATTAATTGTACCATGACATTCCTCTAATTTTGAGGTCAGTGGAAACCAGTCTTCTTGTCCTGGAATGGAACTTAGTGGACTAATTGCTATCTGGAATGCTACTGAAATGGGGAGGAATCAAAGAGAAAGCAGAAATAGAAGAAGAATGGAGAGAGGTGTAGGATAATTTTTCTCCCAGCCTAAGGCTATTATTTATCCAGTTTCCTGAACCATGTAAAACAAAGTAGAGAACCAGGAAATTGGCAGAAAAGTCTTCTAAGCCGCCAGAAGTTCATGAATCAAGACTCTCAGCGCCTTACTCCACTTTAGGTGTTTACTTGCTGTATTTACTCATATTTTAAATACATTTCGATAATTGGTTTGCCAGCACACTGCAGATGAAAGAGAGCAAATTTCAGAAACTAGAAGACTAGAATCAAGCACAAGTATCATAGGAACTAATTGAAAATTTACATTTTAGTGATAGAAGGTTTTTAGAGTAAAAAATAATTCATAAAACTTAATAGACATGGACAATTTGGTTAAAAAGCAATAGCTGTGTGCTGCTCTTCCTATCTGGAATATCCTCATCCAAACTAGTCATTTTTTTTAGGACTCATTATGAAGTTCCTTCATGAAGTTCTTCTGTCCTCTCCAGAAAGTTAAGTGCTTATCATTTAGATTATTCATTAAATTAGTACTTAATAAATTAATGTGTCCAGTTGAAGTCTGAGCCCTCTATACTGCCCCATTCCTGCTGTCACAATGGTTACTTCGTATCATAGCAGTTCTTCCTGTATTAAAGACATGCTCAGCCTGTTCATTGTTTATGCCTTTGTAAATCGTACTCCCCTTACCTAAATATTACAAAATAGAACCCTTCATTCAAGACTCACTTTAAAGGTCAGTTCTTTGATAAAGCATTGCCGCAGCTTCCCTAGGCGTGGTCATTTCCTTGTCCATGTGTTGCCATCACTTCATAGTAAGTTAATATTTACTTAATTCTGAAATAACAGTTAGAAAATAAATTATTGGCTTAATAATAGTTGTAGGGAATAAAATGAAAAATTAAGTATACATTCAGAAATACTTTACTGACAGAAGCATACAGTACATCCTCGGTGTGGTCGATAGGTTCTTGGACACTGCGACATTAAGTGAAATGACATGTAACAAAACCAGTTTTACCATAGACTAGTCGATATAAACAAGAGTTAAGTCTTATGGCATATTTCTGATCACAGAAACATTACCAAATATCTGATATTAAACACTGAAATAAATGTAATTCCGTACATACATTTAAGGAAGATTGATACAACAAGATAACCCAATTTTTGGTGAATCAGTGAGTAACAGTGGTCATGGTAGTTAGTGGGTTAAATCAAAGAATAAATGTTTGCTAAGTGAAAATTGTAAGGAGCACCTCCTAGCACATGAAGTTGGAAACAATCATAAACACAGCAAGCTTGCAGATTGCTCTCATACCACATCATTTATTGTAGAGCATTTGTATGATTATTGTATACTTTAGTAATTTTTATTCAACAATAATTTGTAATTATTAATTCATTTCTCTGATCTGCTGATTCCAGTTCAGTGTCATGAGTGGCCAGAACCTCTCCCTGAAGCACATCTTTAGTATGTGGTAGAAAACCAGAATACCTGGAGAAAACCCATGCAGATGTAGGGAGAAAGTGAAGATTCCACACAGTCGTCCCAGCCTGGAATCGATTTTGTTTTTTCTCATCAGTGTCATAATGAAACCATGTTAAACGAAACATTATTCAAGGATCTGCTGTCGTCTACGCATAGTCCACTGTCTTCAGTATAGAAAAATTTGAATCTCAGCCTGAGTTTTAAGTCAACTAAATCATTTTGGCCATTGATTAAGAATAACATCATGGTAGCATGTTGCCTTTTTTTTTTTTTTTAACCTATGTTCTATTATCTTAACCTCTTTAGCAGCTTTGTCATTGACCTATAAAACTTAAAGTGTATAGGTTTCATTAGAATTTCCTACTGGTTAATCCCAGCTTTTTAATTGTCTTTGTGTTTTTAATTTTTATTTTTGTCCTTAATGTAATAGTGACCCTGAGTACTAATGCATGAAAAGGAAACACCGTGCTTTCTTAGTTTGAAAATTCTGTGATTTTCTGAGTTGGCAGATTCTTTAATTGCTTTGCCTGACTTGTGACAGGCAATCTGTGTATAAGCTAGCTTTTGGTTTCAGTGTTACTTCTTAATTATAGGCTTCTAAAAGATATTTTAAACAAAAATTAGGGATTCAAATTCCCATAGACTCAACATGGAAAAAGGGGTGGAATTTCCTGTTTTGTGGGCTAAGAATGCTGGGAAGTGGAAAGAATGGTTATTTGAGTCAGGGAAATATGGCTCTTAAGTTTATCTGTTTGCAAATCTGTCTGCCTAGATAGACTGAGTTCTTTGTTGAGACCTAGCATAGTATGTGACATGTATTATTAAGTCGTAACAAACTGAATAATAATCCTGAGTGATCACTTTCTGGTTAATTATGTTTGACTTTTACAGATTGTGTAGGGTAAATTTTGTGGTACATTGTCAGAAGATTTTTATGTAAAATATTTAAAATAAAGTTTTGTCTTTATAATGGTAAGTTTTAGCTTATGGCAAATATCTTATAACCCAATTCTGGTGAATAAATAAGTGTTTTTGACACGGAGAAGAGTTTGAGTATTATACTAATAACGGTCACAGACTTCAGACCATTGCTTTACTTAAAGAAAATGGAGTTGGCTTATAGGCTTTAATATTTGAGGTCATAAGGATAAAGAATCTGATTTTCTTTTTTAGATAGAAGAGGACTGATTGTATCAGAAGCATGTTGCATGTAACAGTTGGTATCATTTAATCTGTATAATAACCCTGTAAATAGGATAATGATTTCTTTCCCTATAGACAGAGAAATGAGTCAGTTTACATGCCTAAATGCTGAATGGCAGAAAGGCATGTGGGCCCAGCTGTCTAACTCTAGTCCACTGCTCTTTCTGCTATACACAGTTGAGCCTCTCACATGTTATTAGAAGTTTGAAATAATGTCAAGAGCTAGATTGTTTTTCCCTTTTGGAACTAAAATGTTCTTGGATGATTCTTAAAGTGCTTGCCTAATTCACCCAAAGATTGATGGAAAATGTACAAGAGGCTAGGGATTTGGTTTATTCTTATTGATTCTAAATATTGACTGCAAAAAAGCCAGATTTAAATCCAGTTCTCCTGAGGTTGTGGGAATATTGTGCCACACACTTAAAGAGACAAGCAGTGAAGATTTGATATTATCCTGATTTTAAAGGGAGAATTTATACTACCAGAAGTTTTAGGATAAAATAGTAATTGTTGATTAAATATGCTATTTCCAGTGATACCAGGAAAAAATAGTTAAGGTCTGTAGTAGAAAACCATAATAAGATCTTAGAAAGCATTCATGTCAAAATTAGTAAGTGGTAAGTAATAAATGGTAAAATACGTGTTTATTAGGGGTTTTTTTTTTTGTTTGTTTGTTTTTGTTTTTTTAAAGCAAAACTGTTTAATTCAACTCACAAGAATGAGCAAGTTCTTTGGGCTTAAGTTGTTGACATTCTGAGTTGATTCAGGAAATCCTGTATTGCAAGACACTGTATTACCTTGCCTCTGATAAACAACAATATTTGTGATATAATTTTTACCAACATCCCTGTACTTACAATGTGTGAACTACCCACTTTATTAATAAGACTTGTTTACAGAATTACTCTTAATGATAAATCTTCCCAAAAAGTTAAGATTTGCTGTCATTGAGAATATTTTCTTTAAAAAGTATCCCAGAGTATAAAGGAAATGTCAAAAAAGGAGAGCAAATGTTTTAAGCAATGGCAGCATTATTAGAATGATTTAAGTTAATTAATTCTTGGTAGAAAAATAAACATTTATTGGGCTATATGTGTTCTGATGATTTATTTTGAAATATCTGTTACTGCTTTATAGTCAGTCATACTGCATAGTAAGCAGCATATAGGACAGATTTAGAATATCTTAACTATTCAGTAAATGCTTACCACAAAGAATCTTAGCATAGAGAAAGTTCCTAACTGGGGTTTCTGTACATTTTATGCCTAAACTATAGAAAAGTAAAGCAATTGATAGGAGTTTATTAAAAAGCTGAATTCTAGGTTTGTGTTAGGATTAGTAGGAATTCAATTCAGACCATTACGATTTCTGTATTTACAGTATTCTACAATGACATGTAATATTTAGAAAACATTTGCTAAACTTTTGATATTCAGAAAATATTTGCTAAACGTCTGTATACATGACTTTGTGTGTACTTTGTGTATGAGGAAGGATAGGAGATGAAGGTTAGGATACAAAAGGTTATCTCCCTACCTAGTTTATAATACGTTTGTTTAAAATAGACAAATAGAAGTCTACAGATATATAGCAAATTAACAAATAGGTAAGGAGTAAGAAGCCATATTAAATATGGGCCAGATGTGAAATAAGGCAGCCTCAGAGCTGCAAATTGGGAATTTAATGTTTTTAAGTTCACTCTCAGAGGCATGATGGTTGTTAATGCGTTTGTCTGGGGCCAGAAAGGCAGACCAGATGGAAATGCCATTTTACAGTTCATTTCCAATGTTTTGTAAGTGTAGTAGGTTGGGAGACCAGAGTGAGTTTATACTCAGCTGCTGGAAGACCCAATTTCCTTCTGAATCAAAGAAAGTATAAATTTTATTTCATGTTTACCTGCATTGTAAAATTACATTTCTTTGGAAACTGTTAATTTATGACACTAGGAAATCAGGACCAGGTTGCCAATGAATAATTTTTTTTAGTATGAGTGTCCTAAGTATTGTATAGGACATACATGGGATTAAAAAATTATTTGTTGATTATCTGAAATTTAAATTTAACTGGGTGGCTTGTATTTTATTTTATAGCCCTATTAGGACCTGACAAGAGAAGCTGAAGTATAGACTGTGCTTAAGTTTTAAAGAATGCTAGCATTGAAAACAACATCTAAAGAGCATCTGTCTATTGCCAATCAGAGTAGGTGATTTTTAGATTCACTGAAGTTAGTGAATGTGATGAACTAAGTTTCTGAACCATCAAAGAGAATTTTATAATGAATTTAAATAACAACTAAGGTTGAGGCTTCTTCCTGTGTATTTTTTGGTAAAGGAACCTATAAGCAAAAGATATGATTAGCCCTAAGCTTATGGATGGCAAAACCAATATTTTAAACTTGGACTGGGAGACATAATGAGGATTTGTGGGGCAGACAAAGAATTTTAGAGCTAGAAAAGTGCTTTGAAAACCTGGTCCAACTCTTTCTTTTACAGATGAGAAAACTGAGTCCCAGGTACACAGCAACCTGCCCCAAGATCCTACAGTAAGGATGAAAGCCCAGATCTGACTCCCACCTTAGTGCCTGTTCCACTGTTTGATGTTTAGCTTTCCTAAACCGTGACAAAAGTAGTATTCATTCAACAAAGAATTTGAGTGCCAGCTGTATGTAGTGCCACCTATAGTTTCAGATACTAGGCTGGATTTTGGGGATAATATTGGCCAAAGCAGGTAGTGTCTGTCCTATATAAATTGAAATGTATTGTCTGTCCATTTATTTATCATAGTTAGTGCTAGATGAGCAAGACTTAGGATAAAATAGTTTCATTAAAATGTACATTCCAGAGCTAGAAGTCTGACTCCTGATCCCTGGAGCTCACTCCCCTGTTGAGCAGTTTATAATAGTTGTGAAAAAATTTATATGGGTCTCTAGATATTTTATCACCTAAAACATTTGTGCAGTTAGTAGTTCTAACTGCTGCTTTATTTATGGTTCACTCAGTTACCCTCAGTAATGAAGAGTAACATTGATGAGACCTCAACAGTTACATGAAATAAAGTGCTATAAATTTATCACCTGGCACAGTGAGCAGACAATAATCTGACCTTCGCTGAAGGCCGTATCTTCTCCTTGGATTAGATTCCTGCCAAGAGCCTTGGTATGTCTAATTTATAAGAAAGTGAGTGCCTTTGGGTGCTTATATAGGAGCTCTGGATTTGTCAGCACTATGGTCTTGATTTTCCTCTCCTCACTTGGAGGAGAGTGTTCTTACATGTTCTTGGTTTTAATTTACTTTTGTTTTTGTTTTTAAATAACTATCTGATTTAGCATTCTACATATAACTAAATTGATGGAAAAGGTGATATTGTACATACTATATAAGTTTTGCCTCCTAATTCACAGTCAGTGAATTCTTGGATATGTTTTAATGGTTCCTAAATAAATATATGAAATATATTTTGTTTGATTTAAACGTTTAAAAAGTAAATATTGTAAGTTGTAAAATACTAACATTGCTGTTTAAGCAGCATTTATTTTAATCCCATGTTGAATTTAATCCCAAAATATTAGTATCTTTCTCTCTTAGTAAATAGAGTGTATGGAATAAAACTTAATGTTTCTTGTAGTGAGAAAGACACTAGGTGATTTGACCGCTTTCTTGGCCTTTCTGCCTAATAAGTTGAAAGTACAGTTGTCCCTCAGTCTCCATGGGGGGTTGATTCCAGGACCACCCCACCACCACCCACCTAGATAGCAAAATCCACAGATGTTCGAGTACCTCACGTAAAACATATTTGCATGTAACCTACGCACATCTTCCCGTATATAGAAATGCGTTGCAATTTTGTTATTGTGCAAATGTCATACAGTGTACTACACAAACCTGGATGGTATAGCTTACTGCAGCCCCTAAACTATGTGGCATAGCCTGTTGCTTCTAGGCTGCAAACCCATATGGCATGTTACTGTACTAAATATTGTAGGCAGTGTAACACAACAGTAAACGTTTGTGTATCTAAACATAAATAAGGTACAGTAAAAATTGGTATTATAATCTTATGGGACCATTATCAAATCTGTGGTTTGTCATTGTTGACTGAAACATTATGCAGTGCATGACTGTACTTTAAATCATCTCTAGATTGCTTATAATACGTCACATAATTAAATGCTATGTAAATAGTTGTTACGCTGTATTGTTCAGGGAATGACAAGAAAAACATGTCTGTAAATGTTCAGACATTATTTTCCCCCCAAATATTTTCTATTCGTGGTTGGTTGGATGGACCACGATGGAGAGGTCAACCGTATTAGTAACCCCAGAAGGAGTATTATATTAAATGAATTATACATATATGGTGGAGACAGGATCTGTATATTTTTATCTGGACTAATACTTAGTTTTCTCTTAATATGTATGTGGCCACTGTAATAACACTTATTGTCACTTTAATATAAATATGTGCATCTATGCATGTATATACACCATATACATGAATCATGTAATTTCATGTTGAGAATGAACATAAATATGCCGTGCACCGATGTAGCCATAGTGAAACATGGAAATGGCCTTTGTCCAGAGAGTGCTCTTAGACCAGTTATGTTATCAGTATGATTGGTTGGCCATAACATTCTTCATTTATTACAGTAGTATTTCTTAATGAAGAGTATACTCATTGTAAAACAAATATCGCTAACATTTCCTTGGGAAACTGTTTGGAAGGTTTAATGATATGTTCCGTTACATTGGATAAAAGGCAAAATACAGTTACGGTTTTAAAAATTCTAACTACAGAGTAAAATAAAAGTGAGTGTACTCAAAAGCATGCCAGTGTCTGGCATTCTTGTAGTAGGGGAGAAGAGAGGAAAGGAATTTGAGAAGGTGGTCTGTTCTTTGCTTAGGGTAAAGAGTAAGTCAAATTACAATGGATTGTAGATACTGGAACAGCATTATTTAGTATTTGAAAATACATTTCTAACAGCTTAAGCTGGATATACTTTTGGCTTATCTTCTCAAGGGATTAGGGTATAAAATAATCCATCATCTAAAAATGGTGGAAGATTGCCTTGAAGAACACATGCTGAAGGGAATTTTAGAAAATTTTCTTTCTTTAACAATGGCAGTGTTTTCATTCCATACCTGGAGATAAAAAGTCCCGTAATGTTGCTTCTGTGATATTCTTTTGGCCAAAGCAGTACTAAGTCTGCCCAGATTCAAGTGTAGGGACATAGACTACACCTCTCCACATGGCTGTGTAAAAGAAAACTTGTGACTAAGTTTTAAAATTGCCATGTGACATTTTACATGCATTGCTGGTGAATTGATTGTTTCCCTCAAACCTTGCCAAACAGTATTTTCCAGCTTTTGAACTTTCATTAATGTGAATGATGAGAGATGATATTTTCAGCATAGTTTTAATTTGCATTTCTCTTTTGAGTGACGTTGAACATCTTTTCTTATTTTTTAAGGGCTATTTTTATATTTTGGTGAATTGTCTGTGGCTTTTGATCATTCTTTAGGATATTCGATTATTTTTTCCCTCAACTTAAAAAAATTATTTAATACATAAGGGAAAGTAGCCCTTTTTCTGTGATACTGCTAATATTTTCTCCAAATTTGTTACTTCTGTCTCACCTTTGCTTATGTTGTGTTTTGCCATGCAGAAGTTCAATTTCGTGGTCAAATTTATCATGCTTATAATGTCTCTGATTTTTAAGTCACAGTAAAACCTTACCCTATACTCCGATTACAGAGTGGTTCACCTATGTTTTCTTCTCATTCTTATGTAGTTTCATTGCTTTGTTCCATTTGCAATTTATTCTTATGTGGTGTAAGAAATTGATCTAATTTTATCTTTGAATGACTGTTCAGTAGTCCCAACACAGTTTATGGAAAAGTCCATCTTGCTTCCTCTCCCTCACAAATGATTTGAGCTACTACCATTGTCATGTATTTATTTCTGTATGTAGTTAGATCTGTTCCTGGACTTTCTGTTTCAGTCCATTGGTCTTTCTATCTATCAGTGCCATACTGTTTTATTCATAGGGACTTTACAGTGTGTTTTAGTATCTGGTAGAGCTAATATTTCCATCATCTTTATTCTTCACTGTGGTTTCTTGGTTATTTTTGCGTGTTTCATTTTCCCTATAAACTTTAGCACTAGCTTGTTTACTTTCGGGAAAAAAGCTTGTTGTTTTTATTAGGCTTGCATTAAATTTACAAATTGACTTAGAAAAGCCCTAATCATGACAAAGAATGTCTCTCTTTAAGTTTACCCTGTTGTATTTCAGATGTTTTTTACAGTTTTCTTTATATAGATTTTGAACATTTCTTGTTCCATTTATTCTTAAGTATCTTTAATGTTTCTTGGTTGCTGCTGTGGTGAAGTTTCGTGTTCTATTTTGTAATTGGTTATTAGTTGTGTATATAAAGGCTATTCTATATATGCTTTAATTTTTATACTTTACTCAGTTGTTTCATTGAATTAGTTTTCATTGGCTTTCAGTCCATGATGTTCAAGGTCTCTATTATGTCATCTGTAGAGATCATTTTTTCCTTCCTAATTCTTATGTTTCTAGTTGTTTTATTTTGTCTAATTCTTGACTGATACCTTTAGAATGATGTTAAAATAATAGTTAAGCTAGCAGGCATCCTTTGCCTTGTATATTAAATGCCTCTAGTTTTTCCCATTAAGATAATTGACTTTAGGACTGAGGTGAATATAATTTATAATGTAAAGTACTCATTTATTTCTGTTTACCAGATTTTCTAATATTTGACTATATATTCCTGGTATAAATTCCACTTGATCATGCTGTATTTTTTCTTCATGCCGTTTGGAGACTATTTGCAGAAATCCTAACTAAAATATTAGCATCAATTTTTGTAAGTAATGTTGGTCTGTAATTTTCTCTTACTTTATTAGGTTTAGATGTCAGTGTTTTATTTGCTTCACAAGAAATTTGAATTAGCTGGGCGTGGTGGTACACGTCTGTAATCCCAGCTACTCAGGAGGCTGAGGCACAAGAATCGCTTGAATCTGGGAAGCCGAGGCTGCAGTGAGCTGAGATCATGCCACTGCACTCCAGCCTGGATTACAGAGTGAGACTCTGTCTTTAAAAAAAAAAAAATTATAGGGGTTTTTCTTTGCACCATTTTCTGTTTCATCTCTCTGTGTTATGGTCAGTTTTGGTAAGCTGTATTTTCTTCAGAAATTATTTTATTTAGGTTTTAAGATTTATTTTCAGAGAGGTCTTTAATCTTTTATTTTGGGGGATTTCCTCTTCTGTCATTTTATTCAGTATATCTGCATTTTTCCTATGTTATCAGTGTGTGTGTAACATATACATTCTTTTTTTTTTACTGTGTTCCATTTTTGCTTTAGGCCTACAATTAAATATATTAAATGCTTGCCATTAGTCATTTTGCTAAAGCTTCCCAGATTAGCTCTTGGTTGGATGAATTTCACTCTCTAATAAATTCCTCGGGAATGCTCCAGTGTATTGCTGAGTTCTTGTACATTCAAAACTTTTTTTTTTTCTTTTTGTATACTTAATGCTTGAAGGAAAGCTCAGCTCCCACATTCTGAAGTTTCTTAAAAATGCTGTTCCACTGTTATCTTTCTTTGTATGTTGTTTTGAAGTCTAATTTTCTTACTTTTTAAAGTAATGTTTGTTTGTTTTTTTTGTTCTGATGCTCTGAGGATTTTTGTTTGTTTGTTTGTTTGTTTGTCTTTAAACTAGTTTAGTACATGTCTTGAAGTAGATTGTTCTAGGTCCAATTTTCCAGATATACAGTGGACCATTTCATTATGCTGGGTTAGATTGCCTCTTCTACCTGGAAAGATTTCTTGAATTATAGCTTTTAAATACTAGTTCTGTTCCATTGTTTCTGAAAAGACTCCAGCTATACAGTGTTGGATCTCTTGCACGTTTTCTGTTTCAGCTACTACCTCTTAACCCTTACTCCTTTTTTAAAAAAATCTAATTTTCATTCTCTTATTTTTCTTAATTTCTTCAGTGACCCTTGCTAGATTTTCTACTCAAAATCCATTCTCCAGTGAGCATTTTGTAATTCTTAATTTCCAAAATAATTTTGTCTTTTCTTTCAGTTTCCTCCCTGAGAATGATCAGGTGTCATTGTATTTCTTCCTGGATTTTTGTTCATCTCTCTTTTTAGTTTTTGGATTTTTGTTCCAGGTGATTTTGGTTTCTGTTGTTAATATCTGCAAATACTTGCTTGAGTATTTAGTTCAATTTGAAGCCTTGCTTTACAGTTTTCTTCCGTTTCTTGGAGTGTGTGTGGGGCAGGGGTAATTGTTTTGTGGAGAGAATGTTCATCAGCTGAAATGTGATTTGCATTTTCTGTTTTCTTCCTCCAGTCCCTTTGTATGGAGTTGGCTTGATTTTTATTTTCTTTTATTCCTTGGTAGTTTGTGAACTAGTTTCTTAGTTTAAGAATGCCTATTGTCAAAATAGTGAAGTACATATTTTTAATGGATAATGGTGGTAGTGAAGAAGAGGAGGCAAGAATTTATATGTCTTTCTCTTTGGTTTCTATAAGATCCTTAATTTTCTCTTCTTTTCCTTCACTGCCATATCTCCAAGGGACACCTCCCTTCTGTTTTTCTTCTCCCCCAGAAGCCCTAATTGGGCCTGCCATTTCCACTGCTATTCCCTTTCAATCTCCTGTATAGCTGATATTGTGAACTATCAGATTCTAGTATTTAGTATTTTGTCACTGTGTGTTGGACTTTCTTTTCTGTGGCTGATTCTGTCCATACTTCCTCTATGTCCTTTGGTTCCCTTTTCTCTTTTGTCATAGAATCTTAAGACTCCCCTCTCCTACTACGCACCCTCAGACTTGCATTGGCCAAGGGAGCTTTGTGGGATTTTGGCACTTATTTCTCTACTTTTAGGTAATCTGAAGTTTGTGGTAGGTTACCTGTGGTTTTATTTGTACTTATGATGTCGTGCTTTTGGGGAGAAGAGACATTGGGATCAGGCAGCTGCCATTATCCTCCTGGCTCAAATGTTCCACAGGAGCTTTTTAAAATCAAGATTCTTAAGTCTTGGTCCTGGAGACTGATTCCAGTGGTATGAAGTGAGGCATAGGACTATGTTTTTAAAAGACTGGTTCCATTATGTGGATATAGAGCTAGTTTTAGCAACTGGTTGCCTTAGACCAGGGAGAGGCCAATATTTTTATAAAGGGTCAGATATTAAATATTTAGGCTTTGAGGACTGTCTTGTGTGTTCTTCATTTTTAATCCTTTAAAATGTGAAATAATAAAAATTCTTAGTCTTTGGCTGTGCAAACTCAGGCTGTGGGTGATTTTGGCCAACCTCTGCATTAGACCACCTTCAGAAGTCCTTTTTTTCCCCCAGAAGATTAGCTTAAAAGTTATTGTAATGTTTACCTTTTTCTGAGAGCCTGAAATAGTGAATTTTTTTTTTTTTAATGCCTTAAGCAGCTTTGGATCTACTCTGGAGTATAAACCAAGAGGTACAAACTAGAAAACATGGAAGTAACAATATGAAATGGGAAATGTAAATGTAGTTGTTACCAGTTAGCTGCTTCAGCAACAGAGGAACTTTATATTATTCCAGTAAAACACCTAACTTTACGAACTCTATGGATACCTAGCATATTGACCACCACAATGATTAGCAGCTAGTATGCATGTAAATATGAGACTGAGAAGTTCTTGGAGAATAAGTTGCAAATGGCCCTCCAGAGTTATTTGTTTAAAAATTTATGTCAAAATGATTTTGACTTTTGCATGGCTGAAATTGAGCCTTTCTGGCAGTATACAGGTTCAGTTGCTTCTTAAGGCAAGTCTTGATTTTTGTTAGTAAGACGCAGGCAAAATAGCTTCCTGTTTGCCACGGCCAGAGGCATATCCTTAGTCTTGAAGCTGTATCCCGTTGTCTAACTATATTGGAGAAAGTGTGTGAAATCTTACTGTGTGTGTGACCATCTTTACTACTTCTGATTTTCCCTAGCAGCAGTAGTAAACAGTCATAAAACTCACTTAAGGAGTCAGAGAGATCATTTCAGAAGGGTAGATAAGATGAATAACAGAATAGAGTTGAGAACAGGTAAAGCTTAGTTTGCAGGCTCATTAGTCATTGAGCACCTCTGAATGTCACTCCCTGATAGGTTCTCTGCACACCCACAAGAAGAAAACATGAAAGGGAGGCCAAATGGCCACTTCAAAAAATATCATTTAATCCTTCTGTATTCCATGAGGGGACTGATATCTATTATGGAATCACTATGGTTTGAAGTATGGGTTGTTGGTTTTTTTAGGGAAAAGAAAGGCAGTATGTTATGCATCTTTAGTTTTTGGGTCACCGGTCATTTTATCTTCATTATTCATGGATGTGTAGTCAGTGTGTAAAAATCTTTTGTAAGTAGGGGCCAGTTAGGTTAGTTTGTAGTGAACTGAAACCCGTTTTTTTTCGTTTTTCGTTTTTTGTTTTTTTAATGATTTCTCTGTTCTGTGTGTATATATAATTCCTGCATGCCCCCAACCCCCTGAAATCTAAAGGCAGGATTTAGTATTTGTAAAATGTCATTTGTTCCTTTCTTTGTCCCATTCTGTGAACATCTAGTTATGGTACTTGAAACTTGTCTTTTATGCTTTCCTTTAGGTTTTTGGTTAAAGAGTGAAAAGGATGAACATATAATTTAATTGGTATTCTACTACTGGTGGAATTCTGAATAGTCACACCCGATTTTATGACACTGTTAAGAAGAAGAAATGAACATTGGTATGAGGTTTGGTATCAGGAGAAATAAGCAAATGAAAAGAGTTGAAAGAACCAGTTCATGTATTTTTATGAAAGTAAATAGTAGTATAATGTTACTTCCAGTACAGTTTTCCTTTGAAGGTAGTACAGGAGGATGCAGAGAGGGTACATTTGTTCTGTGGCATTTTCAATTGTAAAATGAGTAAATCATAAGTTTCATTATAAGCTTGGTCTTCTGTTCGTCCATTTAAAGTGTGGTGAATCAGATATTGCCATTAGTGAATTAAGAGGAGAATATTTGAAGGACAAATTAATCTCAGTTGGAGATTATTCCTTAAAATGTTCATTAGTGTGCTAGAAAGATTTGGGAGAAGGTATAATCACTACCTCCCACTTCCCAGCATACAATTGAAATTAAACTCCTGTGGATAAATCACTCAAAACAGCTGGGCTCTGCCTAGGAGTACCTCAAAAGCTGGGCCCTAGATCCATGTAAAATACAAGGTGTTTAATATCCTACAGGGTCTGTATTCAGTATCACTTGGCAGTGATAAAGGAAGCTTCTATCTGCTGATCCTTTTGTATCTCTGCACATGTACAGAGTATTGGTTAATCTTTTAAAATGCGAAATGCTTTTCAAAGTAGCACTATGATTGTTTTTGTTTGTTTGGTGGTGGTGGTGGTGGTTTTTATTTTTGAGAGAGAGTGACTTCTGAATTTTTTGGTCCATAATGCATTCTAGTTCCTACAGAGTTTTCTTCTGAGGAGAGAATGTGATTTGCCACCGTATAGAAAAGGCTCACTTTTTTTGTTTGTGTTCTATAATAATTAAAAAGTCTGCTTTATAAATTTGGGAATTATAATTCTTTCAACAATGAGAATTTAGAAGGATAATTATCTTGTTAGACTGTGGAGCCAGAACGTTTTATGTGTGTGGCACAGCTATAAAATGAATAAGCTGTATCTGTTTGCAATTTTTGTACTCAGTTAAGTAAAAGTGGTGTCTTCACTTAGGGAAGATTGCATTCCCCAAACTTTGCATACTACTTTATTATCCTGTTAAAGCAGATATACCTACATAAACATCAATAGTAGAAATATTTTTCTCATTTAAAAATGGAAATATAGCTGGTTGTAGTAGCTTATGCCTGTAATCCCAGCTTCTTGGGAATCCCAGCTACCAGGAGGTGGAGATCAGCCTGGGCAAGGTAGTGAGACCCTGTCTCTACCTAATATACATATTACATATATATATAGAGAGAGAGGGAGAAAATATTTTTGTAGACAATTGTGACTTTAAGATTAGTGTTCTAAGGCATATGCAGTTGTATCTGATGCTGCACAAAGTCTGACAGAATACATCACCAATAATTCTAGCAACCATCAATTGTGTAAACCTTGTGTGTAATTTCTTTTGCAATGCCTTACATGATTCTGTACATCCAAGGTAAATTCAGGAACTATTTATTGTTGAGGGTAAATTGGAAACCTTCAGTTTTAACCTTTTAATCTGTACTTCCCAGAGCCTCCCAGGATCACCCGTAATGGGAGAGAGGAGATTGGGAGATTCTCTAAGATTGGGAGTTTCTCCATCACTGCACTTCTTTCCCTAACCTCCACCTCACCCAAACCCCTAGCTTGGATTTTGTGTTTTACATATCAGACATAATTAACCCCCTCCCCCAATGAGGAAATATTTGATGACAAATTTCTGAAGTTGTTTAAAAAAAATTCTTCCAGTCTAAATCGATTTGTTAAATATTCTTCAAGTAATATTATTTTCTGGGAATGTTTTGTTTTTGAAATAATAATACTAAAAATAACTCCTGGCTTGTCAGGAAACTTTACAGTAAAAGTAATATCTTTCCCCAGAAAGTTAACAGAACACCTATAACTGAAATTATAAATGTGTCTGGGGCAATCCAGAAAGGACTCCTTTCTTACCTGTTTTATCAGAATCAGGTGAAATATTTTGGCGGTCCTGAACTTGAGTTGTGGTGGTCACTTTTTTTTGGAATGTAGTAAAAGCACGTCATTGCTTCAATTGTAAGTTACAAGACAGCAGTATATATGGAGAGGGTGCAGATTTTATATTTGTGTGTTTTTCTAGCAGTGCCGTTTATTCATTTAACAAATATGTAAGTGCCTAACTTGTGTTCGACCACATACTTAGGCTTATTGCTAATATAGCAATAAGACATATTCTCAAAATTCAAAATAATAATTTTAAAAGACTTAGGAACCACAGTAATGCTGCTTTCAGAATACAGGTGGTCATCCATCAGAATAGATTAATTAACTTGTCTTGAATATTTTGATTCTGAAAGACGTAAGTTGACATTTATGTAACGTGATTCTCTCTGTACTGTTAAATTTACTTATTACGTGTGAAAAGTATAAGCCTATTGCTAGAACAAATTGAGGTTTTCTAGTTCATTTTTAATGAACAATTCTTGGATTGTAAGCTAGACAGGATCTTTTCCCTTTTTCAGTCTCTTTGTGTTTCCTTAGTGTAATATGATGCGTTTCACATAATGGGCTTTATTAAATATTGATGATAATGAAAATTGTTGATCCCTAAAACACAGGACACTTCAGGATTAAAATTCCCAAGGATTTTGGTGGCAGCTTCTTAATACATAATATCTCGAGTTTCTGGAATACCTGTAAGAGCTTTTCAGATTTTGGTTAATCTTAGCATGTGACAATTTTAAGTGTTCAAATATCTGATTCAAGCAAGTACACTTTATGTAAAGGCTAGTGTTTTCAATATGTGAACAATATTTTACATTTACTTGGTAGTCTGTTTTTTGTTTTTAATTCTATGCGTTGCTTTTCCAAATAGATGATTTTCTCGGAGAGGTGTGGTTCCGTGTCCCCATAACATACATGCAAAGGCAGAGTGCTGAGGAGCAAACCACACTGACTGGGTTTGAATCCCAGCTCTGTCCCTTAATAGTTGTGTGAACTTGGACAAATTTCTTAACCTACCTCACTTCAGTTTCCTCTATTATAAAATGGAAAATTGATTAATACCAGTCTCATAGGAGCACAATAAACCCAAAACACTGTTGAAATGTTAGCTGTTGTTACCATCATCATTAATAATCATTCACTTTATGTAAAACTGGCAGCATAGTGCTCTCTATATAGTGAGCATTCAGAATTGGGTGGTTTTTCATTTAGATTTGGCAGCAAGCCAGAGGTAGTACTTTGAGATGTGTTTGCTAGTATAGGCACAAGTTCAAAGAATTTATTTCTATTTCTGCCTTGTGACCAGACGTTTCCCATTTACCCATCCTTATCTTTCTCCAGATTCCTTTCCCCTTTTTTTTTTTTTTTGCCAATTCTGAAAGGCTCTAATCAGACACTGCTTTGAACCCTGTGTGAACTTCATGCCTACTTTTTTCCTCTTTTACTGAACTATGAATAATTAAAGGTTAAAAAAAGAATCAACCAATATATACTTAGCACAATTGTAATTAAATTGTGTAATTAGTAGTTTGATTGATTGATTGATTGATAGATACCACCTTCAAAGGAATATAAGTTCCATGGAGACAGGGATTATTGTGTCTTGCTCACCACTATGTCCCCAACACCTACCATGCAGATAAGTCTTGAATAAGGAAATGCTATATGAATACCAGGTCTTTTCTTGCCCATGTCAGTAAGAGGTTAAACGACATGAAAGGCAGTCTTCATCTCTTCAGAAACATATAAGTTAATTGAGGTATGCAGTATACAGATATAAAGAACTAGAAAAACCCAACTTGAAATCCTCAAATAAAAAAACTAGCTGTGAACTATTACTTGTTGTTTATCTCCTGATTGTATTTTAGAAGGAATGATGAGCCAGTGCTAGCTGTGACACCTCCTGTACCACTGGTTTTACTCATGTCATATTCGTAACATTTCCTAATTACCTCATCAGCCCTCAGTCATAGCTGATATGTGTAAGACCACTGCTGCCCTAACCTTAGAGATGAAAATCCATACACTTCAAATTAAAATTTGACATAATAAAAAACAATTTGCAGCTATCAATCAGGTAGAAATGTTGGGTCCTTATGAAAGAGATAGTATGCAAGATGTCGTATTTTTTGTCTTTTAGTCCTCATGGCAGCCTCACGGTGTTAATAGCAACGTATCTAATATTTTATGGACAGGATTTGTAACTGTTATGTATGACCACATCTGAAATTTTGTGGTTTTAGAGGGAATAGAGAGAAAAGATGAATGCGATAAGTTGGGAGGAAGGAACTTAGCTACTTATTGGACATTGGGAGACAGTGAAAAATCAGAAGTGCTTTTGTATTTAAGTAGTGGATACTTTGAAATAAGAAAGACGAGAGCGGCATATATTATTCTGTGAAACAGTAGTTTGAAGTGATATTAATAGGTACTCTATGGGACAAAAAGGTAGGTAAAAATAAGTTCAGAAAACGTTGCATATAATATTTCTCTCTTGTGGATTCACAAATATGCAAGGCTATGAAAAATATCTGGCTGAAGGAAACCTATTTAACTGTACTGAACACAAAACACCTTTTTTCACAGCACAACTATTAACATACTATGAGATAGCTTCTCCAGCTCACCAGTTTGGAAGTCTAGTCTAGAGGGATTTGGAAGTTCTTAATAGGAATAGAGTTTTTGTGTTTGAGTTTGAGGATAGGACTAAGATTACTGTCAGGATTTTGGAGATGAAAGATAAATGAGGCTTAGAATTATAGTTTTGTAAATTCAGCTAAGTGGAAACAAGAGGCAAAACTTGGAAAGGAAAATAAAGATATCCAATTGTAATCCTGAACCCATTATTGAATTGCATGTGGGACTTTCAGATAAGGCACACTATTTCAGTACCTCAGATGTATACAGATACTGCACTAGACTTAGTATGATTCACAGTCGTTGGGTAATGAAGGGGACAGGTAGTGTTGATAATTAGAAATCTAGGGTCATAACTTTGAGTGCCAGTGAGATGAAAATAGAAGACCCCAGACTCTCCTGTGGTGGGTGTGGAGGTAGTGGTTGGGTGGGAGAGAGGCAGACAGTACATAGGGCACCCAGTCAGAGACACAAGGAAGGGTCAGAGAAATAGATATAAAATTAGAATTGGACACTGAAGGTAAGAGACGAGGATTTCATGTGATAGGCAGCTATATGTGCTAGATTAGAAAGGAATATATATACATCAGAGAGCTCAGTTTCTTTTTCTTCCTTTTTAAAATTTTTTATTTTTTAAATTTTTTTTAGGGGAGTCTTTTTCTGTCACCCATGCTGGAGTTCAGTGGTGTGATCTGAGCTCACTGCAGCCTCTCCCTCCCAGGTACAAGCGATCCTTTCACCTCAGCCTCTCGTATAGCTGGGATTGCAGGCACCCGCCACCATGCCCAGCTAATTTTGGTATTTTAATAGAGACAGGGTTTCACCATGTTGGCCAGGCTGCTCTTGAACTCCTGGCCTCAGGTGATCTGCCTACCTCAGCCTACCAAAGTGCTGGGTTTACAGGCGTGAGCCACCGCACCAGCCAGTTTCTCTATTTTATACATGAGAAAAATGAAACCAAGGGATATAGAGCAATTTGCTCAGGATTAAGTGCTAGCAGAGCAGAGTCAGAATTAGAATTTTGTCGTTTCGTTATTACTTCTTTCTACTCTAGAGATTTCAAAAAGGAAGAGATTGTTAATGATGATACTGAGGTATCTCCTCTCTTGGGATAAAGGAAACTTACTGTCTCTGAAGGGACCTCTCAGGATAGGGATTGCATCTCTTAGTAGTTTATCATAGTAAAGAGTCTGAAACTTACAGACCCTGAAGCCTAGTATTTCTACAGTTATCTAATTTTTGTCTCAGGTTCATATCTACAGAGTTCATGAGCTTGATATAAAAATCAGAATGTCTATTAATTTACAGTTAAAAAAAAAAACTGCCTTGGGAAACAGACTCTCAGGTGTTGGCTAAGCACATTCTCTTCCCTGTAGATTTACCACATGGGAAACCACATTATAATTAGGAGGTTGCTTAGTGAGTATGTAGGCAGAACAAGTGGTATGTTTGGAATGTGTGATGGACTCAGGCTTTTCTTAACTTCTCAAAGACCGGTTAGTTACCTCATCTGGCAATTGGGGGTAATAATATTAAATACTACATTGTTCGTATGGCATTGGGAAGAATAGGTGAAAGGATCCATGTAGAGTATACTGTAAATTGTTAAACACAATGTCTGGCACAGGTGTCCTACTCTTAACTCTGGTAAGTAGTCAACATTTTAATCCCTCAGTTAGGATACAAATACTGTAACCTCATTGTGAGCTTAGAAAACTCTTCCTTCTAAATACTGCTTGAATGAGAAAGGCCAGATTTTCTTTTCCTCTTCGGATGATTATCCTTTGCCTGTGGTTTCATGGTTGACCAACCCATTTCTGACTGTTAAATGCTTTTTTTCTCGCATTGAGTTAAACTGACTCATTCAGTTGACCTAATGTCAGATCTTGAGTCCTGGGCTCCCTTTTGCTCTTTTTAGGTTGCTCATTTTGAATGTTCTGCTCAATCCATTTTATTAGATTGAGCTCTATGAAATTGCTGATATTCTACTGATTTTCATCCACAAAAATGACAGTGTCATATGGCTTAACTTAATATAACGTATAATTATTTTAAATTTTAATTCCTTTCAAATGATCCTAGCAGTTCCTATTCTAAGTCAGTTTGATGAGGTCTGAGCCCCCCGCCACCCCCAACTTTTTTTTTTTTAATGTATAAGGCCTGAACTGTTATTCTTCTTTCCCTGTGATCAGGTTCCAAGAAGGTTCTTCTGTTGTATGTGGGCATGTGTCTTTTGTGTAGTATATCATTTTTCCTTTTCTCTTTACATTTAGCTCAGATCAGCATTAACCAGGTGAATGATTACTTGTACTTCCTTAACTGATAGTTTACGTTGTGTGTTTATTATTAATTTTTTTGAGTGTTAAGCCAAAGTTTGCTGCTCAGTATACATTCTGTTTATGATATCCTAGGACATAAGCATTAATTTTAAAATCTTCACAGCTTTGGTAAGGATATTGTGGATTAGTACCAGGATTGGCAGATTTCTTCTGTTGTACTAGAATTTCAGTGTAATGCTGATAGATCAAAGTCAGAATGCCTGTTGGATACTTTGTTCAATACTTGCATGACGGGATCTTTCATACTTCAAACCTCAGCATCTGGCAGTATACCCAGGTAATAAGCCTGCACATGTACTCACTGAATCTAAAATAAAAGTTAAAAAAAAAAAAAAACCAAAACAACAACTACAAAAAGTCAGAATGCCTAACAACTGAAAAAAATAAAATCTTTGGTTTTATTTTGTGCACATTACATCCATTGCATTTAGGAAATAAACTGTATTTATTTATTTTTTATTTATTTTTAAATGTATTTATTATTTTATTATTTACAAAAGAATCTGTTGAATTGCTCCTCTGACAGATTAGCTCCTTTTCCCTTCCTGTTTCTGGTTCTTGTCCATTTACAGTATGTCAATTCTACATGATTATATCTGTCTTTAGGTAGGTACATTTCTGTGTTTTCCCCCTGAATATTGTGTCACAAAGAGTTTTCCAATTTCGTAGTTTCCTAGTCATTATTTTTAAATCTCTAAGAATCTTAAACAGTTAATCATCTGATTTTAATTGTGAGAAGAAAACTTTTTTCTCCCACTGGTGTGTTACTCTCCTTTTCTTCTTAAAGTCGACCATTCTGGTTTGGAGATCAGCAGTTATAAAATTATAGATATGTAATACATCCCTCTTGCTTTTTAATTCTTAAATACTATTTGATGTCATATGTAAGGACGTCACATTCATATACTGAACTGAATATTTTTGTTTATTTAACAAATATATATTGTGTGCCTTCTATATCACCAAGCTAACTTAAGCATTTTATAATGTATGCAAAATAGGAGTTTATTAGAAACAAAATATTACTGTTAATTATTACCATAGTTATTACACTTAATAATATACACTATACAGTTCATTGACTATTATTAAGTGCCAGGCACTAGCTCTAAGACATTGGGATGATTCTAAGATACTTCGTGTGGTAATTCATTTAATCTGCTCAAAAATTATGAGATGGGGGTGATATCCCTATTCTACAAATGAGGAAGCTGAAGCACTATGTAAATTGTTCAGGGTCACTCAGCTGGTACGAGAAATTGCTGGGAGGAAATCTAAGAAGCTGTAGACCTCTCATCATCCTATTTATGATTTCGTGTTAGGTCAGGCATCCTCTTGAGTGGCGAAAAAAATCTTTGCTGCTTTGGGATTGACAATCTTTTTTGCTGGCACTTGAGATGGGCCTTGCTAAAGGACATCTGTTTGTCTTCAGTATCATTGCCACATGTTCTCCAGGTCAGTTAAGTTACCCTGTGTTGAGCAGTTTCTGTGGGCAAGGTACTGTTGCTGGAGTGGTCACTAGGAGATACAGAAATGAACAAGACCATCCTGCCCTCAGCTTACAGTTTAATCAGGAAGAAAGCTATGTACACAAGAAAATGCAGTACATACTGAATGTGTTATAGAAGCTTAAAAAGATTATAGAAGCATAGATATATATTTTAATTCCATGCCATGGGGTCAGAGTAGAAGGAGCATTTTAATTATTCCTTGAAGAAGTTAATAGAAAGGCAAAGAGAATCAACTAGCGTTCATTAGGGAAAACTCTTTAGTATGACAGTAGGAGACTGTTACTTGGAACTTGTCCAAAGAAGAAAAAGGGAGATGGGAAATCTAAGAGCTATATTGGAACAAATGGATGAGAGAAAGGATGCTGATTTGGGACATGACATTCATACTGAACCTGTCAGTATCAGTACCTCCTCTGTTGATCTACTACATGTATGATCTGTTGAAAACCTCGTGAGAGGGGAAATGTTTATAGGCTAGATGCTGTGCAGCTTCCATCACCATCTTGAAAGTAATCCCTCCTTATTATCTCCCTGGTTGATTCATTTTACCTTTTGCAGTTGGTAAGAATGGAAACATCTTATCAAAAGATGGTGCAAATCTCTCTTTAGGCTTATAAAATAATTTCAATTGCCTGTATTAAAAAGTTACCAGAAAGAATTAGGAAGTCAGGAGCTTTTGACAAAAACTGTATGTTTTTTCTCCCTCAATCCAAAAATAACCCAGAGTTTTAGTTATATTTCTTTTTTATGTGTGTGCTGGTTATCTTATTTTAGTTTTCTGTTAGGAGAGCTTGAGGATTTTAATAGCATTAATCTTTTGCAGTGTAAATTTTATTCTAATAAACAGTGAAGCAATCTGTTAGCCTCTGTAGGGGCTATAAAAGAACACGAGTTGTGACTACTGCTCTGCCCTCAGGAAGCTTAAGTTGTATTTGAGAAGATGAAGTTTTAAGAAAACCTCCAGAGGTACAAATAGGTAACGTGTTTTTACATGGTAGCAGCTTTTTTCTGTGTTGCCTTCTTGTTTTCCTGTGTTCAGCTATATTAAACTGTCATTCACACTGCAGTTTTTTAGCCCCTTCTCCAGCCCTGCACTGCTCTGCTTTGATTTAGATACATCCTAGACAGTGAAGCTCTTCTTGAAGTCATGTACCTGGCTAACATTTTGTGTTCACCATATCTTTTGTGATGTTCTCTGCAACACTTAATTGTTTGTTTTGGCTATTCAGGTTCTTTTTTGGTTCCATATGAATTTTAGAATGATTTTTTTCTAATTGTGTGAAAAATGGCATTGATAGTTTGATAGGAATAGCACTGAATCTGTAGATTGCCTTCGGCAGTATGGCCGTTTTAACGATACTGATTCTTCCAGTCCATGAGCATGGAATGTTTTTCCATGTGTTTATATTACCTATGATTTCTTTCAGCAGTGTACAACACTTAATTGTACTTGCTAGTATGCTTGTCTTTCTCCCTCATTTAGGCTGTAAACTGTTTGAAGACAGAGCCTTGGACATAGAGTTTACTCAGATACCTTTGGGACTGGTAAGAACTTTGGAGAACAGCAACAGGTGTTGGGGGACAGTGATAAGTTTAATATTGGTGATTGCATTTGAAGTACAGCAAGATACTCAAATAGAAATGTCTGTTAACAGAACATCGCCTGGCACTTGATTAAGGTGGTAGATGTAGGCCATAATATGGTATGAGTTGCCAAGAGGCCTGTGGAGAGATCCCTGGGTAATACCCTCATTTAAGGTGTGGTAAAGATTTTTAAACGGGGTGAATGTGAGCAGAGGAGGATGAATTAAGAGACCTGTGAGAATAAGTAAGTGATACAATGGACAGGAGGGAACAGTACTGTCAAATGACACAGAAGTATAGAGGAGGATGAGGATTGATAAAAAGTTTGAGATCATTAATAGATGATGGCTAATAGAAGCATTAATAGAAGATGGCTCTTCATAGAGAGCCATCTTAGTAGTGTGTGGACTAAAGAATGGATCCAGTTTGTCAGGGTCAAGGTGAGAGTGGTCCATTAGGAAGAAGCATTGCGAATAGACCTTTTTAAGAAGTGGGATAAAAGGAGGGGGGAGAAAAGAATAGCCTAATGGGTTATCAAAATCCAGGAGAGACTTTTTTTTCCTGTGGCGGGGAGGTGGACAGAGAAAAATGGTCTTTTATGTAATAGAATGTATCTGAATACTGGCTAGTCTAAGTGAGGAAACCAAGAGAAAGGGGATGGAAGTGGTGGTAGCTTGCAGTAGCAATCAAGGAAGCAAGGTCTTAGAGCAGACTTGAGAACCCTGGAAAGAGCTAGAGTAATTTAAGAAAGTCTTAGAATTGAAAGAGGAACATAACAGGAAGTTAGAGATGTGTCCGTGGATCATGTATGACTGAGAAAAAATTGTGATGGAACTAAGAACTCAATTTTTAAACTTTTACCAACATTGCTCAGCCAGATGGTATGTCTATTCAGGGGTAGCTAATTAACCAGATGGGTGGTAGGAGGATAAAGAGCAAGTGAGACATAAGAGCCAAGCTGGAGTCGCTGACCATTGAGAAGTAAGCATTTTTAGGGAGGCAAGTGTTGATTAGAAAGGATCTTGACTACCTTTGAGCTTGTAGGTCGGAATGTATACACAAGGTTCAGTAGAAGTGAAGAGAAATAAAGTGAGATAAGTTGTTCACTGGAGAGGAAATTTTGAAAATAGAACAATTCCAAGGGATGATAAGTTTGAACTTGTGGCCCTCCCCTTAAATAGCAGGTAGAGAATACAGATCAAAGTCTTAGAATGAAGGTCAGGAATGTGTGAAACCAGAGAGTTTGAAGGATCATCATGTTGTGATGGAATGAGTTACAGTTCAGCAGTTCCCTGTTGCCCATGTTCTTTGCACTTTGGTGAGTTAACCATAAATAAATTCTTGTCTGGTATCTCCTTAAAATAGAATTTACCTTAATTTCCAGCCAGATTATTTAAATGTTTTGTAAAAGTGAGTATTGATTTACTGAACTGTTCTTTAATAATCACAGCTGGAAATTGCAAAAGATCATCAACTATCAAACTATATAAATAAAAAGAGATAAATGGGAAAGTGCCTTCTTCCCTTAATTCTCTATTCAGTTGGTGAAGAACTGGAATAAATCTTATTGAAATCTAGAGTTTTTAATTAAGAAAACAGAAAGCTCATGTTAAATTTACAGATAAGAGTTATGCCTCTCTCAATATTGCCAACTTTATTTTTGTGAGCTCTTTTCAGTGACATAATGAGCATCCTGTTTCCTTAAGCATGTAAGTGTAGGTTCTTGTGAATTGACAGGATAGAAGCTCTTAAGAACTGAGTAGGCCGACAGAGCAGCTGGTGTGACATTCAAGTGTTCATGTTGCCTTCTAGCTCCTGAACAGAAGGAAAAACACAGTTTTAATTTAGAAATCTCTTCTTTGACTATAGCTGAAAATTTCAACACCAGCGAGACTGGAAAATGATAGAACATTTGGTTCTCATATTTAACTGGAGATATAGTATGTTCTTATATTTGGTAAACCGCACAGGATTATATAAAATTAACTTTATTTTTTGAGCTTTTCAAAAGCTTATTTTACTGGGAAACTTACTGTAAAGATGAAAGGTTTCTAAAATGCCTAAATAGAACAATAGAATAGGAGAAAACAAAGTAGTTTATTTTGTGGGATAGCAAGAGAAGGTAGGTATCTAAAGTTCTCTGTTAAACTTTTAAAAATTTAATACTTTTTAGGTGTTTAAAGTAATTTAACATATGTTCAGAATGTATCAATATGAGTCTCCACATTTTTTAAATAAATTATTTGCAGTGTTTATGTATATTTGTGTATTATAAGGCTTAAATGGAAAAATATTAGTATACTTGGTACTAAAAATCAAAACACAAAAAAAGTATCAACTCAAGTAATGTTTTTAGAAAGTAGTCTGCTTTCAGTTATCCATGCACATCAAGAATACCATAATAGGCTGGGTGTGGTGGCTCACATCTCTACTCCCAGCTCTTTGGGAGGCTGAGGCGGGCGGATCACGAGATCAGGAGATCAAGACCATCCTGACCAACATGGTGAAACCCCGTCTCTACTAGAAATACAAAAATTAGCTGAGTATGGTGGCGCATGCCTGTAATCCCAGCTACTCAGGAGGCTGAGGCACGAGAATCGCTTGAACCCAGGAGGCGGAGGTTGCTGTGAGCTGAGATTGTGCCACTGCACTCCAGCCTGGCGACACAGCGAGACTGTCTCAAAAAAAAAAAAAAAAAAAAAATAGCATAATAAAGAACCATGAGTAATTTGCTTATATTTGTTTGAGGAAACTTTTGGATCAAGGTGACAATTCAGCAGTTTGTTCCCTAGTCAAGGTTGAGGCTACACTTATTGTCAGTAGTGGCTCTCCAGACCAGTAGCATTAGCATCACTGTTATCTGAGAAGTTGTTAGACAGTCTCATGAAGTGTTCGATCTACTGAGTGAGGCTCAGCAATCTGTGTTTTCACAGGTGATTGAGGTGATTCTGGTGCATGCTGAAGTTTAAGAACCACTAATCTCTAGTGTGTTAACTGTTAAATTTGTTCTGGTTTTGGTAAATTCAGAGGGATTGTTTTTTGTTTTGTAAGTACAACCTTGCAAAATTAGACCAACCTCCCAAAAGACAGGTATCATAAATGTTTGGGATAAGATGATACCAGTTGACTTGACCATAGACCAAAAATGTCTATAGTTCAAGATACCTGTGTTTGAGATCATTCACATTAAAATTTTATCATATATTCTGCTTAATTAAGTACTCTGTTGGCATGAATGAATAATCTGTACTGAAAATGACAGCTATCAAAAGCCAAAATAGTTATCTAACAGCCCCAGGGAGGGAGGCGAGTCACCTATTCTGCTTTGGGCTGGCATGTTTCTGTATAGACTAAAGACTGTGGGAAACAGGAGCTGTGCTTGGGCCTTTAGGATAAGAAAACTGGGTGGTTTTTTTTTTACACTTTCACTGAGCCAGACTGTTACAGTGTGGTTTCATCATTTTAATTGAATTGTGGAATTCTGAAATATGAGAGAAACAAAATAAATAGGCCCTGTAAATGCACATGCAAATAAATTATTATCAATAAACGAATCTCGTTTCCTCTTACTAAAAACAGATGAAAACAATTATAAAGGCTGCTGTGCCATCCAACCCCTCCCTACTGACTCCTTTTGACTCCTTCGAAAAAAGGGACAAACAGTGGAAAGTGAAAACAAGCAGCTAGAGATGACAGGGTAGTGGGAATAAGAGTCAAACATCAGAGAAATGAAGGCAGCAGAACATTTCAATAGTCAGAGAGTGATTAACAGTAGCAAAGGTTGCTAGTAGGTTAGATTAGGGCTAAATGTGTCCATTAGATTTAAGAACACAAGGGGTCAGTGGTCACCTGGAAGAGTAGTTTCAACGCAGCATAAAAGAGGAATCTAGATTGTAATAGGTTGATTTATGAGTGGGAGATAGTGTAGAAACAGCAAATTTTGGAGCGGATGATAGGTATGGAGTTAAGTGTTTTTTTCACCAAATGGTCTTTACTGGGTAAGATTGTTTTTATTATTATTTAGACCTACTTGCCAACTTTATTACCATGTTTATTTGGCAGATTTTTATTTAGCATAGATAACCCTAACAAATTATTTTTCAAATAAATGTATTATTTCTTTCAGGCTGTATGAAATATTATAATTCAGTATTATTTCTTTGCATACCCTGAAGAAGCTAAGACCCTGGTTAAAAAACATTGCCATGTAGCAGGCGTGTAATTCATTTTAAAATCTGAAATATCCTTTAACTTATTCTGTTGTCTAAAAGGATTTAAAGGAAAGCTATAATATATCTGGCATACCAAGATGGTTTGAAAACTCCTTGAATGCTGTGACTTTCTCTTAACTCATCTAACACCTAACGTATTCTTTTAAACAAAGTGTTAGAAAGTTTTGTTTAGCTCTGCTATTTAAATTGTGGTTGCTTCCATTGTAAAATCTGTTTTCCAAATTTATTTTAGCTTATGGTTCAAGAGTACCTTCTAGGTTCCAGACAGTGCTGGAGTTAAAAATGAATGGCGGCTGAGCGCGGTGGCTCAAGCCTGTAATCCGAGCACTTTGGGAGGCCGAGACAGGCGGATCACGAGGTCAGGAAATCGAGACCATCCTGGCGAACACAGTGAAACCCTATCTCTACTAAAAAAATACAAAAAACTAGCCGGGCGAGGTGGCAGGTGCCTGTAGTCCCAGCTACTTGGGAGGCTGAGGCAGGAGAATGGCGTAAACCCGGGAGGCGGAGCTTGCAGAGCGAGACTCCGTCTCAAAAAAAAAAAAAAAAAAATGCATGGCACAGATTCTCCCTTGAGTTACAGTTCATTGGGAAAGACAGAGAGGTAAACAAATCATTGCAGCTGTGTGATAAAGGCTATACTAGAAGAACAAATTAATGCCTTCCTTATTCTAATCTAGTTGTTTCCCACTCTGAGAGATTTGCTAAAGTGTTCATGCCAAGTTTATAACTGACAGCAGCTGTAACTGCTGTAACTTGCCCTTTAAAGCACTGTACTTAGTCTCTGCCTCTGGAAGAGTCTACTAGATAAGTAAGTTACTTAGGGGAGTAGGACTAATTTTAGTCAACACAGACACAGCAATGGTATTTAGGAGTCCTTTGAGACTAATAAATCAGGCATTTTAGATAATGCTTATTTTCTGCTTTATCAGCTCTATAAAACTAAAATTTTGTTTGGTGAATTTACTCTTGTTTATATGTTATTCTTTACTCATCTAATATAAATTACTTTTCTAAACAAGCAGTATAGGCTTAATGATCTTTTATGTGAGTATGTATGTTTTCTTTAAGCCCCTTAAAAAGTGAAAAATGTGAGTTAAGAGTAAATTTAAATTTGAGTCATTCCTTGATTTCTTTAACACATTTTAATGAAATAATTTGAATGTACCAAAACTTTGTAGAATAAACTCTACCATTCTTAATCTTGTAGTGTCTCTTTGATATGTATAATAATAAACCATCTGCTCCTTTCACCGTGAGAGTGAGATATTACATGCAAGCACTTATATTTAAGTTTACAGTAAATTATCATGGTTGAAAGACTTCAAATTTTTAGGCTGTGAATCAGGTAAAAGGTTATTGTCTTTCTGCAGAAAGTGACTACATCAGAAGGTTGAAAGATCATAGTCTTTTTGGAAGACTGATTTGAGTAATAATAAAACTCTAGTCTCGTGTTAAAAAAAAAAAAAAAAAGATCCTAGTCTCTCTTGATAAGGTATGGAGATCAAAGATGGATAAAGCATGGTTTTTTGCCTTTAAATAACTTTTCGGTGTAATGGGCCATAAATTTAGGCTAAGTTATGTAGTATACTATCCAAACCTTCTATAGGACATTTACAGTGCTAAGTTTCAGATTGTCCACATTGATTGAGAATCACTGCGGCTATCTAGGAGGACTGGGTGGGGTAGGCCTGGATTTTTTAACTCATGAGGTAGCTGTCACTGTCAATAAAATGCCATAGCAACCACAGTGAGAAACAGCTATGTAGGCTAGTTATCGCTCTTGCTGTAACTATGTCTGTGTGTAAAGGAAGTGGAATTCATTTTATGTTAAAGAAAGAAACACACACAAAATAAAAAACACACAATGAAAATGGAGATCTCTTGAGTTCTTTTTTGAAAGCCTGTAGTCAAAAATTATTTTTTAGTTCTTTGTCAGTCAAATGGTGCATCTAATGGTTAGGGTGTCAGTACCAGTTTTAAAGTACAGTGCCAGTTATTTCCCTGATAGTAGTAGCCTCCTTAAAACTTGTATATTGTTTATCCTGCGATTTTAATTGCAGCTGTTTACTCTCATGTTTAATGATTTTGTGAGTATTTAATGCTTGCTTTATTTTATAAGTATCTCTATCCATTTTGAAAGTAGACCATTATGAGTGTTTGGTTTTAATGGCCATAAAATGAACTATTGGATTTGATCTCCAGCATCCCTTTAGCTGTTAAATTCTAGGATTCTTTACTTTGTGACCATGATTTAACAGAAAAGTCTTTTTAAAATAGTGTTTTATTTTGATTTTGGTTTAGTAACTTTTATAAAAATGTATACTTAATCCAAAAAATCAGTAATTACTCTGATTAATGTATCGTATTAGTATATTTGGGTCCAGGGAATAAGCTCTAATTGTGTACAGTTAGGTCAAAGTTGATACTAATTTATGAGGTGGTACACATTGACTTCTAAACACCAAAGAACTAAAAATTTGAAACTTAAAACTTCATATTCTCATTAAATGAATGAAAATAAAGTGTCTTTATCTTTAGAAGATTTTTTAAAAACCCTAAATCAATAATTTGTGTTCATAAGAACCAGTCATGGATTAAGACCCTTTGTAAATACTAGTTTTGGATTTAAATACTTTACTTGAGACATGTAGTAAAACTAATCAAAATTTGACTTAACATTTAAATTATTCCAGTATATCAAATCGTATACTGATTCTCTTTTCCTCTAGGTTTAAAAATCTTTTTTTTTTTTTGAGACGGAGTCTCGCTCTGTCACCCAGGCTGGAGTGCAGTGGCGCAATCTCAGCTCACTGCAAGCTCTGCCTCCCAGGTTCACGCCATTCTCCTGCCTCAGCCTCCCCCGAGTAGCTGCGACTACAGGCGCCTGCCACCAAGCCTGGCTGATTTTTTGTGTTTTTTAGTAGAGACGGGGTTTCACCATGTTAGCCAGGATGGTCTCGATCTCCTGACATCATGATCCGCCCGCCTCGGCCTCCCAAAGTGCTGGGAGTATAGGCGTGAGCCACCGCGCCCGGCTGAGTCTGAATAACTTTCACACAACTTTTCCTTGATCTGTAAAATGACCTCATGAAGGAAGGAATTGATTGAAATTATATTATTAACCAACCTGTCTCTTTATGAGCTCTACTAACTACTAGGATATAATCATCCTTTTGTCTTTTTCTAAGGCCCTACCCATTCACAGTAAAGATTATATGTCAGTAAAAATCTACCTTGTTGTTGTTCTTTTTGAATATTGTAACCATTTTTGCCCAACTCCAGTCTTCAGCTACCTTTGTGTGTGTGTGTGTGTGTGTGTTTTGTAATACCTCAAAGACTACCAACAGTAGTTTGTTCAGAGACAACATTTATTCTGGGCTAAATTTTGTAAGCCAGGAGGCCTACATGTGCTTTCTTTAAAATCTGCCTCTTCTTGGGCCTCAGCTTCCACTTAATATTTTTTCTTACACTTTTCAAATAGTAGATAAAATTCTTTTAGAGAACAAAGAGAAGCAAAATAGATGTTCTGCTTGCTGTTGTATATCAGTCCCAAAGAGCGTTTGTCTCACTTGATTGTCATGTTGTAGCTAACAAGTGAAAAGCAAAACTTTTTTATTGTCCTTAGTATTTTTGTCAATCAGCCAAGTAGATGAATGGAAGAGTAGGTAAAGAAGAAAATAGTAAAAGGAGCTATAGATGATCTAGAAATAGACAACAACCTGCTGTATAATTTGCAGGATATTGGTAATTCAAATAGGTCCACTTTGGGAAAGTGGCTCATTTGCATTTGGTGCTGTTGTCTGGACTTCCTTTTCTTTAAACAGTGAGGGAATTGAGCATGATTAATAATCATGTGCTTATCAAAGCTCTGTGTCTTGCAAAGTAGTAGAAGACTCAACCCTGGAAGGGCATTTATTGACAAATTACGGAAAAGATCAGTGATAGGACAAACTTTAGTCGCTGATTGACCCAGGGGCTCAACTGATGTCCAGGATTGACAAGCACATGCTCACTTGCTCACTCTCTCTCTCTCTCTGCTCCACGTGCTGTCTATTGAATCCATTTTCAGAGACTTTCCCCTTGTGGTATCAGATGACCACAGTAGCTCTTCATGTGTCTCTCAGATTTAAGTTCAATTAGAATAAACAAGTGTCTGCCCCAGAGTCACAGCAGAAGTCTTGTTACCACCCGTTGGCTCTTGTTAGGTCACATTCACATTCCAGAACTGATGATCAGCATGACTGCTGGGGATATTTGGGAATGGGCATGGAACTCTGCTCAGACTCTGTTGAGCATTGGGGAAGCACAGATTCCTAAATGAAAAGTGAGGCTATTGCTGAAAGATAGGGAAAGGGATGCTGAGGTGGCAAATAGCAAATACGACAGTGGTCCTTCAGTTCTGATTTATTGTATAAATGGGTACATTTGGTGTTATTTCACGATTTTGTGACCTACGAAAACTTCCATTTTGACCTATTAAATGTGAAGACGTAAAGTGGAGGCTGTATAGTAGATATAGGTTCCAGTCTTAGCTGTGTTACGTATCCCTGTTGTTGAGGAATTCAAAGGCATTCAATGAATAACAGTCTTTTCTCCTGCTTGAATTCTGTGAAGAGAAGACAAATTGGCACATAGGAATAAAAAAAATCAGTTTTATTACTTCTGAAAGCTGGAATGGATGACTTGGTTTTTGTGTGACAACAAGGCTCTAGTATTGAACCCAGAACTAAGCAATTATTTACCTCCACTCCAGTGGGCTTTTAAATCTTGGGGTCTGCCCCTAAGAATTCAAACCAGAATACATGAGTCCTACAGATATCTGGCTCCCCACAGAAGGCAGAGGTGAAGAAGCTACATATGTCTAGTTTCTCTAGCAAAATCTCTTACCAGGCAGGTCATTTCACATCCATGATGATTGATGAGGTAGCAGGCCAGGAGTTGTTGAGGAAAATTCCTCTTTGTGGAAACCAGAGGACAGATGAACAAACATGCCCTCAACACACAGACTTTCTTAATTATTTTATTTGTTAAATAATAATCTGTTTTAAGGTTAGTGTGATGTTCAGGCCAGCAGACTCTGGATATAGAAACCTAAGGAGATTACCAAATAACCACCCTCTCCAGTTTTTCAAGTTGGATTATTATAATAATTGATATGTGCGTAGGAGGGAACCCAGTTTGCCTAGGAGATGAGTAAAATTGGTAATAATTAGACAAGCATAAGGATTTGTGAAGTGGGAGGAAGCAGGCAATGCAAGAAAATGTCTTGCAGAATCTATAACTATCACGTCTTTGCAAATTTAACCTAAGGCAAGCAAACTTTTCTCACCTAGCCATCCTGAACTCACTGATACAGATTCTAAGTTTTTAGCCCATTCTCCAGTTCAGTTGTTCTCACGAGTGTGCTCCCTAGACTGATAGCATCAACTTCACCCCAAAAATTGTTAGAAATGCAGATTATTGAGCCCCACCTTAATCTACCTGAATCTAAAAATGCTTGAGGTGTGGGGCCCAGCAATCTAACCAGTTCTCCGGGTGATTCTGATGTATGCTGAAGTATGAGGACCATATACCATGATTACAGACATCTTCATAACAGTTTCATAGCTGAAGATTTATTGCATTGGCCATTCTAATCTTTTCTAGTTCTAATCATCGAACATTTAAAAAATATTTTTGAGTGCAGGTAGATTGCTTGAGGTGGAAAGAAGTTGAGTCTGTAAAATGGAGTGAGAGAGTCATGAGCAGTGGGGCTGCATTTTCATCTTAGGTTTAGATTTAGTGGCATGATGCCTATTTCAAAAACTAAATGTAGCAGCAGAATGCTCAGGACATTGTATGTGTGAGATATTAGAATGAGGAAGAACCAAGGGATTAGTGATTCTAATTTGCGTAGAAGAACTTGAAGATCAGGAAGAAAGGGGGTTATATACAGAAGAGACTTTTCAAAGGTAGAATTAACTTAGTAACAGACTGAAGCCGGAAAGGATGGAATCAAAGGTGATTTAAGATTCCTAGCTGAGCTGATAAGTATAATGGTGGTGGCAGAGCTGTTAAATGAGTGAATGAGATGAGTCCATCGTTGGGCATGTTAACTTTGAGGTGATTGTATGGAGAAGAAAGCTTATCTTTAGTCAGATTAGAATAATAGGAGGAGTTGAGATGAAGAAATAAATGTAATGCATGTATTCATTCCTTAGACTTTTACTGAGTGTCTACCATGTGTCTGGTACAGTTTTAGGTTCTCAAGATGTAGAAATGGACAAACTGTACCCTCAGAACTAGTACTGTAGATGGAGGGAAAAAAATAACATAAACAAATGAACAAGATAAATTTAGGTAATAATAAGACTGGGCAAGGAAAACAAAAGAGTAGAGAATTTCTTTAGATAGGAGGTCAAAGGAAGACCTGAGGTGGTGACATGTGATAAGTCATATAGAGTATAGTTTTTGACAGCCAGAAGATGGTAGAGTCACAGAGTGGCCAATGAGAATTACAGGAAATAATAATATTAAAGGATCTGTTACGCTTTTTGTCCTTTCAGGCGCTATTCCATATGAAAGATTTGCAGAGAGAAATCCAAGTATAATATTAAAAAGAACTTGGGCTTGGATACAGTCCACCTCAGACATTTCAACCATTTGTTAGCTGGGCAGAAAACTCACTTTCTTGAAGTCTGCTCTTCTCAGTAGAAGAAGAAGGAGTCATACTTCATGGGATTAAATTATAATGATTAAGTGAGAAAATGAATTTAAAACAACTAGCATAGTGCCTGGAACAATAACACTAATGCTGAGTGGATCATAAAATTCAGTCATGTGAACTGCAGTTTCATTTAATGTTGATGTAATCTAATGTCTTTTGATACACAATTTATTTAAAAGTTGTACTTTGATCTGTTATGCAAAACACTTTAAAAGCACAGGACTGAAGTTCAAAACTATTTATGTTATTAAATAATGTACTTTAGCTACTTGATGACATTTAGAGAATATGCTTATGTGCATAATACTCTTAAGATAGATTTTATTAACTTTTAAATATTTTCTTCTTACAGATGTGTACATCTCATGATTGATACGGAGAAACTAGTCATGGGCCAAAGGTCAAGATACTTCTCTGGGAAATGTTGCTGCTGATGCTGCTTTACAAAGTCATACAATGAGTGTTTGGTTTAAGAAAGATTTTCATATTTAAAAGATTTTCATCTTGGAAATACATCAAGTGAAAATTAAATTCTTTTGGGAAACATTTTCCTTCTGATATATTATACTTGTAATGGGCGACATGGCAAACAACTCAGTTGCTTACAGTGGTGTGAAAAACTCTTTGAAGGAAGCTAATCATGATGGAGACTTTGGAATTACGCTCGCAGAGCTGCGAGCTCTCATGGAGCTCAGGTCCACAGATGCATTACGAAAAATACAGGAAAGCTATGGAGATGTCTATGGAATTTGCACCAAATTGAAAACATCTCCCAATGAAGGTGAGTTTTATTATGCTTGTTTTTGGTTCTTTGTGCAAGGAGTTCTATATATTGGGCTTAAAAATAAGCATGCTTATATTATGTTGGTGATTGTATGATTATGACATAATTATAGTGACATTAAAAATGGGTTATCAGATTAGTACAGGTAAAGTATTTTTATAATAACACATAAATGTTGCAAATTAATTTATATGTTTTAGATTGGCGGGATGAAATATTTTGTTCCATTATACATACTACTGCTGCCTGTTTATGATAAAAAGATTGTCTTCCCTTTGAGCTATAAAGGATGGAACCAGGCTTGGATGCCTCCCAGGGATTTGGTGGAAATAAACTCTCAGATCACTATCCTTCATTTTGCTGGGTGGCTTAAAATAGTTGTCACTGTCAGTAGCTGATTGAGTTGGTTTTAGCTTATGAGGCTTAACCTAACCTTTAATAATTAGCTCAGGAGTTCCTAAAGCAAATGAACTAGATTAGACGGAAGTTAGTTTTTCACCTAACAGACATTTCTTTTAATAAAACTAGTTTTCAGTCTTTGAATTATGTTGAATATCCCTGTTTTCACAGAAGCCTTTGGTTTCATAAATTTGTATTTGTGGCAGGTTTTTCTTTTTGAGAATCAAAAAGGAAAATTCATTATAACTTTCTGGCATTATGGTCTTTGAAATGATTTCAGAAGGTTGCCTTTTATAAATTAATCAGATTGAACATAAAATTAAGGTTAGGACATTTCTGGAAAGCATTTCCAAATTGTAAAGACAGAGTTGGGAAGGGACACTTATGAGGATGAATGGGGATTACAATTTATTTTATTAAAGATGAGAAATTATTAATGTAAAATTTTAAAGTATATTATTAGTATATATTCCAAAGCCAGTTCTAGAGAAATTAAGCAAAAGTATTTTTCTTCATTTCCTGAAACATTTTATGCCATGCTATTGGTTAGATGATATTTAATGTAATAGCAAAAAGGCTTTTACAAAATTGAGTAACTTTAAATTATATTTTAAAATTATTTAAAACCTTTGTAACCTGTGTAATTCTTTGTGAATTGTTAATTATTTTAATGATAGGTAGTTACTTTGATTTCTCTGAAGTAGCATGATCTTGAGGAAGCCAGAGTCAGTATTCACACGTGTCCCAACAGGGCTTCTTTAGACTATTTGGAATATGTTCTTTTCCTGCAAGACCTGTTAACTCTTCAAGGTTTTCTGGATCTTTTCAAATTGGAACCACTAGAAGCATCAGCTTCTTAGTTATACCTTAGATATGTTATACCATTTTAATGTAGTTGGGTTTGATTACTACAAGATCAATCCCAACTATTAATACATTAAGATGGTATTGCATATCTAAGGTATAACTAAGAGTATCAGGAACAGTTCCCATGGACTTGAATAGATAGTAATTTGACAAAATTGATGGCATACGTAAGGTATAACTAAGAGTATCAGAAACAATTCCCATGGCCTTGAATAGACAGTAATTTGACAAAATTGATTGCATACCTAAGGTATAACTAAGAGTATCAGAAACAGTTCCCATGGACTTTAATAGACAGTAATTTGACAAAATTTGAAGCTTATTCATTATGCAAACTGACTTTGAGTTATTATAACATCTTAGAGATTTGTACATTAGTATGTTGTTCTCAGCTGGTAGATCTGTTAATTCAGCTTAACCATTAAAATCTCATGGTTTTATCATCAAGTTGATAGGCAACACTAACAGTAAGGAGCCGTCAATAGAACAACATAGTTTCTTCATAAAAGCAATATTGAGCTTTAGTTTCAAATCTTCACTCAACTGTACTTCCCCTAACCTGTACTTCCCCTAACCCTAACTTGCATTTCTCTATTAATCAAAGTTCTTGTCTTCCGATAACTGAATACCCCACCACTTGAAAATGAGAATGCCTTCTCATTTTTATAGACATGATTTCTCATAAGTTTGCACTACAGTTTCTTTTATGCTGTTATTTGGAGCGGTGCCTTTTAAATTGGTTTAATTAGTGAAGTTAAGTTAACTGAAAATTTTGCATCTAGTACATTGGTTTTTAAAATTTGATAAGGGGATAGTTATGTACCCTTTTGACAGTATGTTGGAAGCTATGGATAATCTCTAGAAATACCCACTTACCACTCAGAATTCTATGTGAATTGTTGCTGCTTTGGGCCATTAGATAAATTCATGCATTATTATCCCCTCTTTAATTCGTAGAAAGTGTTTGCTCATGTTCTTCCTAGTATTGTGAATTTAATATTTGCTAAAATTTGTATAAACTATTGTCCTCACTGTTTATATATACACAATTTGTTTTTTTGAAATGATCTTTTAAAAATAATGTGAAGCAAGCCATTTTAAGCATTATACTTATATTTACAGTTGAAAATACAAATGAAAACAGCAGTGCGGTGGCTCACACCTGTAATCCCAACACTTTGAAAGGCCAAGGCAGGAGGATTGCTTGAACCTAGAAGTTCAGGACCGGCCTAGGCAATATAGCAAAACCCCATCTCTGCAAATAAAAAGATTAACCACTGTGGTGGCACATGCATCTCTGCTATTCAGGAGACTGAGGCAGGAGGATCACTTGAGCCTAGGAGTTTGAGGCTGCAGTGAGCTATGATTGCACCACTGCACTCCAGCCTGGGTAACAGAGGGAGACCCTGTCTCAAAAAAACAGCAGCAGCCTTCACTAGAATGTTATTTCCAAAGAATCTTCATAGTTTTAGTTTAACTTAGTAGAAATAATTCACTCAGAAACATTTTGTCACTGATCAAGCATACAAATGGTAATAAATGAAACATGACCAGGAATAAGCAATTAGGAGTTTGTATGTCCAAGGAAATGAACTAGACAGCAAGTACTCTTTTGTTAGAATAACCTGTTTATAATCAGGGAAAGTGAGAATTACAATGATTCTTCAAAGTACATGAATTTCAATTAGGTAAAACCGAAGTTGTCTTACCTGTCCCTTTAGTTCATTCATTTATTGATGACGTATACTTTCTTCAGACTTAGGATATTGATTGTCGTGTGTTTTATATACTTCCGCTAAAAAAGGTGGTGGGGCCTGGCAGTTACTGGAAGGCAGTTGTCGGTGTATAATTAAATCATCACAATTTTAGAGACTTTATGTAAGAATATGTGCATCTTAGAATTGCTGAAATTTTGTAGTATTTTTTAGTATCTGCCATGCAGTAGGCATTTTTCTAGGCCCTGGGTATACATCCATGAATAAAACAAACATCTCTGCCTAATTTTCACATGTTCACATGGGGAGACAGTTCACAAGACAACTAAATGAAATGTGTAGTGTGTTGGCGATACGTTTTTTAAAAAAATGAGAAGGGAAATCAGAAATATTGGGGGTGTCAATATTGGATTTCTGTAAATTATGGAGGAACAACCCAAGACATTTCTTAGGCAATAACCACAAAAATGATAGCTTATCCTTATGATAGATAACACTTTTTGTGCTAGATTGGCTATTAGCACTTGAAAATATTAAAATAAGTTAATATCTTAACAAGTTTATTTTACAGCCAAAGAACCCTCAGCACAAAAAAGTTAAACAGTTTACCCAGAGTCTCACTCTGGCTCCAGTCTTATTCTGGCTTCAGAGACCATGCTTTAACCACCGCATTGTGTGTTGCCTGTTACAAAAGTTCAGTTCACTTAGCTTGTAAAAGAGTTGCAATATGAAGAAAGAGGTAGCGCAGTCTTCTCAATAGTAATTTTTGATAGGGAAAAAACATTTTGGAATTACATGGTGAAAAAAAATTTGGTTTAAGGTTCTGCTTATCAATTTGTTCTTCATTTAAAAAACATACCCTGACCAAGTATGGTGGCTCACACCTGTAATCCTAGCATTTTGGGAGGCTGAGGTGGGAGGATCATTTGAACCCAGGAATTTGAGACCAGCCTGGGCAACATTTAAAAAATAAGGTAAAAAAAAAAAAAAAATGAGCCAAGAGTGGTGACACATGCCTGTGGTTCCAGCTACTCAGGAGGCTGAGGTGGGAGGATCGCTTGAGTGTGGGAGGATCGCCTCAGTCAAGGCTGCAGTGAGCCATGTGTGATCCCACAAAAGAGTGAGACCCTGTCTCAAGAACAAAAAGAATGCCCTATTCAATAAATTGTATTTATGTGATTCTTTTTGTCTTGCCCATTTATCACTTGTTTTCTAACAATATGTTTTGAAGAATATCATATGCATATCATATGCATGTGATACTGGTCATTAGGAAGTGTTTTGACCAGATGTAATTTTCATATTAAAAACTTCCCAGTGGTTCTGATTAACCATCCTAACTCCTAAAGAAATTGGAAATATAAATTGCAAGGTGAACTGGAATGGAGGCTTGTAACTTCATATTTTTGGCTCTCTTAGAGAAAGCATCTGTCTTATAGTCCTCAAAATCCAAGAATGCACTTTTATACCAAAATAACCTGCTTCTAACATCCTAACTGCATAAAATTACCTTCACAGTTTTTTTTTTTCTTCTGTATCTTTGTTATTTTCCTGCATTGACTTTCTTAGTCATATTCTAAATCACATTCCTTGATCCTTATATTTTTACACTAGCTTTTGGTATATCTTTCATCTCTTCGTGGTCCTGTGTTATCTATGTTATATTTTATGTTGGATGGTAGACTTTTTGATAATAGGGTTTCTGGTATATAGGCCTCCAGCCCTACTATCATGTTTGTTATTGAGAGTTCTACATTAAAAAAGGAATTCATGTTTTTAAATGAATTCATAAAAATTAAAGGCAGGTGCCAAGTGGTATTCGGTAAGAGGCATGGCTTCATGGACTTGTAAAGGGCAAGAAAGCAAATGAGACACTAAACTTTTAAGTGGTGGTTGCTGAAATTAGGTCCAGGATTTTCTCCTGAGCTTTAGTTTTGAAAGCCCAAAACACACACAACCCAGAGTGTTGAACTGGTTGCTTGTCAGTCTCCCCCACTAAACTACGAGCTCTTTGAGGGCAAGTGGTGGGGAAAGGCATCCTGAGTTATTTCCCTTTGTATTCCTAGTGCACAGTGACATAGTAGGCATTTGGGAAAGAATGTGTGAGTTTGACTTGAGAACAGTGTCTCTTAAATTTGCAGTTAGGGAAGGGATCGCCTCCTCTTTTGAAATTGAGAAAATCATGAGAATATTAGATTGTTTCCCAAGAAGAATAAACATAAACATAAATTTTTATGTACTTTCTTGGTCTGCACGTTTTCCTGTGTCCCTCACTTAGAAAAGTCAGGTTGGCTGCTGCTATAGGTCCACCATGATGCAGACTGTGTTAGTCCATTTGTGCACTGCTATAAAGAAATACCTGAGTCAGGGTAATTTATAAAGAAAAGAGGTTTAATTGGCCTCATGGTTCTGCAAGGCTGTACAGGAAGCATGGCATCAGCATTTCCTTGGCTTCTGGTGAGGCCTCAGGGAGCTTTTACTCATGGCAGAAGGTAAAGTGGAAGCAGGCACATCATATGGTGAGAGAGGGATCAAGAGAAAAAAGGGGGAGGTCCCAGACGCTTTTAAACAACCAGATCTCATGTGACCTAACTGAGCAAGAACTCACTTATCACCAAGGGGATGGTGCTAAACTGTCCATGAGGAGTCTGCCCCCATGATCTAATCACCTCCCACTAGACCCCACCTCCAACATTTGGAATCACATTTCAGCATGACATTTGGAGGGAACAGACATCCAAACCGTATTATTCCACCCCTGGCCTCCCACCCCCCCCAAATCTCATGTCTTTCTCACATTTCAAAATACAGTCATGCTTTCTCAATAGTGTCCCAGAGTTTTAACTAATTCCAGTATTAATTAAAAAGTTCAAAGTCCAGAATCTCATCTGGAGATGAGTTCCTTCTTTTTATGAGCCTGTGAGATCAGAAACAAGCTATTTACTCCAAGATGCAGTCATGGGACAGGCATTGGGTATACCTTCCCATTTCAAAAGGGAAAAATCAGCCAAAAGAAAGGAGCAGTAGACTCCACAAGTCTGAATCCCAGCAGGACAGTCAATAAAGTTCCAAAACAATCTTCTTTGACTGCATATTCTGCATCTAGGGCACACTGATACAAAGGGTGCAGTCCCAAGGCCTTGGGCAGCTCAGCCTCTGGCTTTATAAGGTAGGTGCAGCCCCTGTCGCTCTCTCTTAGGTTGTAGTTGAGTGATTGAGGCTTTTCTAGGGTTAGGATGCAAACTGCCAGTGGCTCTACCATTCTAGGATCTAGAAAACAATGGTCCCCTTCCCACAGCTCTACTAGGCAGTGCCCTGGTGGGGACTCATTCTAGGGGCTCCAACCCTACAATTCCGCTTGGCACTGCCCTAGTGGAGTTTTACTGTGGGGGAGTTTCTCTGTGCCTAGGGGCAGAGCCCCTCTTGTGGCACCAAGGCTTTCTGATATTTCCTTTGAAATCTAGGGGAAAACTGCCAAGCCTCCGCCACACTTGCATTCTGAGTATCTGCAAACTTAATACCACATAGGAATTGCCAAGGCTTATGGATTGAGCCCTCCAGAGCTGTGGCCCAAGCTGTTCCTGGGACCCTTTGAGCGAAGGCTGGAGCCAGAGCAGCCAGGATGCAGGGAGCAGTGTCCTGAAGCTAAGCAGGACAGCTGTACCCTGGGCCTAGCCCTTGAAAGCATTCTTTCCACCTAGACTGCTGCGCCTGTGATAGGAGGGGCTGTCCCAAAGATCTCTGAAGTGCCTTTGAGGCCTTTTTCTCATTGCCTTATCTATTAACACTCAGCTCTCTTTTAGTCATGCTAATCTCTCTAGAAAGTGACTGTACCACAGCCCACTTGTTTTCCTTCTCTACCACAGGGCCAGGCTGCAGATTTTCCAAACTTTTACCCTCTGCTTCGCTTTTAATTATAAGTTCCAACTTCAGGTCATTCCTTTGCTCCTGCGTCTAATAGTAGGCTGTTAGAATCAGACATGCCAGTTCCTGAATGTTTTGCTGTTGAGAAAAGTCTTCTGTTAGATACCCTAGGTCATTACTCTTAAGTTCAAACTTCCACAGATCCCTCAGGCATGGACACAATACAGCCAAGTTCTTTGCGAAGGTATAACAAGGGTGACCCTCGTTCCAGTTCCCAATAAGTTTCTGATTTCCATCTGAGAACTTGTCAGCCTGGTCTTCAGTGTTTATATCTCTGTCAGCATCTTGGTCACAACCATTTAACCAGTCTTTAAGAAGTTTCCAGACTTTCCCTCATCTCCCTGTCTTCTTTTGAGCCCTCCAAAGTCTTCCAGCCTCTGCCTGTTACCCAGCTACAAAGCCGCTTCCACTTTTTAAGGTATCTTTATAGCAGTGCCCCACACCTCAATGCCAATTTTCTGTGTGTGTTCATTTTCGTATTGCTATAAAGAAATACTTGAGACTAGGTAACTTATAAAGAAAAGAGATTTAATTGGCTCACAGTTCTGCAGGCTATACAGGAAGCATGGCACTGGCATCTCCCTGGCTTCTGGGGACGTCTCAGAGTGCTTTTTTTTACTCATGGCAGAAGGTGAAGCAGGAGCAGACACATTCCATGAGAGCAGGAGTGAGAGAAGGAGGAGTTCCCAGACTCTTAACCAGATCTTGCGTGAACCTACTGGGCAAGAACTCACTTATTACCTAGGGGATGATGCTAAACCATTCATGAAGGATTCACCCTCATGATCCAATGACCGCCACTAAGCCCCACCTCTAACATTTGGAATCACATTTCAACATGAGATTTGGAAGGGATAAACATCCTTACCATATCACAGACATACATACATGTACATGTAATATAAACATATACAGACACACATATACATATGATATATGCACAAATACTGACAAAATTTCTAGTACAGAATTTGATAAGACTGTAGTATGTGCTGTGTGTTAACTGAGATTGTCAGTTAAATCTACCTTCATCCAACATTCCAGTAAATTCCCCCCACTTTATTTCCTAAATTGGGACATAATTTTATTAGTCCCTGCAATTGGGATGCTACATTTTCTTGTAAAACATTAAGATCTTAATATAAATGGTATTTTATTTTATAGTATGTTCTTTTCAAATATAAAGACAGTACTTCTGAGCTATTATCTAGTCATAGATCAAATACAGACTTTTATTACTCCAAACAGTGATGGAGTCAGACCCTAAAAGCATATAATTCTGAGGCTACTTTTGATGTGTTTTGGTTGTATTTTCTCTTTGTGAAGCTAACTGGGCCATAAGAAGATCAATTCCATGCATGACCTTGGCCTCATTGCCACTACTCTACAATTAACTGAGCCAATTAGGCAGAAGATTTCTCATTATATGTTTTATAAGTTATTCCTAATAGTTTGGTATCATTTATATTTTTTAAAACTAGGACCAGTAATTTCTTTGCCATTTCCACCAGCTTAGTTGTATCGCATACTTTACTTTCTCCCTCCTTACAGTAGAAGCCTCTTCTTGGATCTTCATTAGACAAACATTGCAGCCCTGAATTCCAAGGCCTCTGGCCTCTTCGAAGGAATACCTGTGGTATTACCCTTCGTCTCCTATATCATCAGTGTTGTCTTCTCCACTTGATCATTGTCATTAAGTCACTTGTCTTAATGTCTGTCACCTACTTTTAAAAAACAAAATGCAAATAAAACCCACTTGAACTCATCTTTACTGATTTATTTCTGCCCGCTGGATCACACTCTTGGAAAAAGTAATCTATACTTACTGTCTCCACTTGCTCATTCCCACTCTCTGTTCAGCTCTTTTCTAATCAGACTTTCTTCCACGCCAGTGCACTGGAATATTCCTTACAAGGTCATCAGCCTCTATCTAGTGAAAGAAAGTGTTCCATTCTCTGGTCTGTTACTCAGCCTTTTAACATCATTTGCCATAGTCAGCCAAATCATCTTTTTAAAACCTCTTTTCGTCTCTGGGCTTCTGTAGTAGTACCTGAACATGTTTTGTTTTGTTCCGTTCCCCCCCTCCCCTGCCTTCCTTGCCTCCCTCATTGGCTGTTTCTTCTTAGGTGCCTTGCACTCCTCTTGCCCTATTTGAACATCAGTGTTGGGTGCTCCAGTGCTGTAGCCTCAGCCTAGCTCCCTTCTTATCTGCTTTAACTTTCTGAGAGCTCTCATTGGGCTTGTGGCTCCAGAATCAATATAATTGATGACTCTGGCTCAGACTTCTCCTTGAGTTCTGAATATGGAGAGCCAGCTGTCTACTAGACACCTCCACTTGTTTTGTTTAAATCTGTGAAACAGAACCATTAACTCCTCCCTCCCCTTTCCTCCTAATTCTTCAGTTCTCAAAATCGCCTGTCTTGGAATATGACTACCATCCACTCACTTAAGTGCTTGGAGACCCCGCCCCCTCGCAAAAAACAAACAAACAAACAAACAAAAAACAACCTTTCCCTTTCATCCTACATCCAATCCTTAAGTACATTGTCTGATCTCCTTCCAAAATACCTGACAAATCCACTTATCCCCTTCTGCCTCCACTTCTAAAACCGAAATTCAGGCACCATCATCTATACTTTATAAGCAGCAGCCTCCCAACTGGCCTTTTTCTTTCACTCTTGCTCTCTTCAGTTTCCTTCAGATAGCAATTTATGTGATTTTTCTAAAATCCAGAGTAGTTACCACCACTCTGCTTTAATGGTTTTCACTGCACTTTAAGGTGAGAATGCCATTCTCCTCTCCCTAGCCCCTATGTTCTTACCTTTGGTCACTTTTTCCATTTTGACCCTCTCTTCTTTCCTCCTGGGTCACTGGGTTTTAGCTACAGTGGCTTTGCTTCTGGCTAGTAAATCTTCTAATCTTGTTTTGATCTCTGGGCCTTTGTATTTGCTTTTGCACTGCTGGGAATGTTCTGCTCGAAAGTCTTCTCACCCTTGACCCCTGGAGGTTCAGACTGAAGCCAAATGTTAGCTCCTTAGAAAGGCTAAAGTAGCCCAGTAAGAGAGTTCTAGTGGCCCTTTTTTATTGTCTTCATTGTACTTGTCTGTAGTTATTTTAATTGTCTACTGTCTACCTCCAGGATAGTATAAACTTATTGAATGTTCTTGTTCACACTGATTCCTCAGCATGTAGAACAATTCCCTAGAAGTAGTAAACATTCAGTAAATATCTGTTGGGAAACAGACTATTGTTACGAAACTGTTCGTTTTATTATATTTAGATTGTGTAAGTTTATTATTAATAGAAATTAATTGTCCCTCAAATTGAATTAATACATTACTTTAGTGTTCAGTCAGTTTATAATTGGTGTTCCACTTACTTAAGAGTTGGCCTGTTTATGATTTATGAACTGTATATACCTTCTCTTTTGGTTCTTCAAAACAACCTTGTAAGTTTGGCCAGCTGATATTAGTGCCCTCCCTTGACCCCCAAAGAGTTAAGTGACTTGCACAAGATTTCAGTAGGTGAACTGGAACCTAGGTCTTCTACTTCCTGTACCAGATAGTTGTATTGGTGTAGTGTCCTAGGTGTGTGCTTTTGTGTGTGTTGGTAGTTTAGAGGAATTACAATAGCATTTAAGACCTTTACTTCCCATACTCTCTTCAAGATATGTTTTAAAGCTATCTTTAGCTCTGTGACTGTTCTTTTCAGTGGTAACAAAATATTGGTCCCTGTTATAACCAATATAAGTTAAGATTTGGCCAATTATTTTTTAGTGGTGATATTTATCAGGTGTTACAGGTATGTCATATGTATTCAGTAAATGGTAGTCTTTATACACTGTGAGTTAGGCTGATACAACCACTATCTCCATTTTTTTTTTCTTTTTGCTAGTAAGAGCATTCAAACACAAGATAAGACAAACCTACCCATAGACTAATCTCATCCTTATTACTGCAGTCCTTTGCTGCCTTGCTTTCCATTGACTCTGGAAAGATTAGAGCTCTTTGGAAGCTTTCAACTGATAAGTCTTTTTTTTTTTTTTTCCAACTGAGAAATCTAAAATATTTTCGGTACTGCCCAGTATGGACCCTGTTATAGTTGCTAGTGAGATAGTTTTCTGAAATCTTTGAATCTTGTTGAATCCTTCAATGAAGTAGATAATTACTTTAAAGCTATATGTTCGTTTCTCATTATTTATTCTAATAATGTATTTATATTCCCTCTTCTACTCTTTGCCTGCCTGAGCAGTGAGATTAATAGTTAAAGCACTTTAAGCTGAGAGTCTTACAGTAATCTGCTGTTTTCCTGTCTTCCTCCTTTGATGTTCTCTTGGAATAGGCTCTTGCCAAAAACACAAATTGAAGTTAGATTTAATATGAGAAGTTAAAAATGATATTATCCTGTTTATCTCTGCCTTCTTCTCTAGCATTCTTTCTCTTTCTTTCTTTCTTTTTCGGAAGCAGAGTCTTGCTCTTTTCCCCAGGCTGGAGTGCAGTGGCGTGATCTTAGCTCACTGCAACCTCGGCCTCCTGTGTGCAAGCGATTCTCATGCCTCAGCCTCCTGAGCAGCTGGAATTATAGGCACCCACCACCATACCTGGTTAATTTTTGTGTTTTTAGTAGAGATGGGATTTCGCCATGTTGGGCAGGCTGGTCTCGAACTCCTGACCTCAGGTGATCTGCCCACCTCGGCCTCCCAAAGTGTTGGGATTATAGGCGTGAGCCACTGTGCCTGGCTTCTCTAGCATTCTTACACAGACTAAGGAAAAATACCATTTGTCACTGCTGTCTGTACTGTTACACTCCCACAATAATGTACATATGTACACACTTTGCATTAACTAATCGGGATATATCTGGGTTTGACAGGATCAACAAGGTTAAAGACTTACTCGGTAGGGTGAAGGAATGGCAAAATGGATGTTCATCCCACTAGCTCTGTCTTAACCTCCTCATATCTTTCTAATTCCATAGTCTAGACAATAAATGTTACATCATACAGTATATGTCCTACAATATACCTTTTACCTTAAGTGACAATAGGTACATTCAATAGCACCACCTATCACTTCTAAGGAAGATCATCCTAAGTATCCTGTTAATGTGACTTTGCGAATATTTTATCAGTCTAACAGAGACATTTTAGAGAAGCCTTTAGAGCTTGTGATAGATTAACTTTTCACTGTTATTCAGCAAATGAGAGTAAAAAATCAGCCTTTCACTGTTGTCCAGGGTGCAATAACTAAACCAAATCTATGTCTATATCTATATAACTAAGCCAAATATACATACATATATATATGTGTGTGTGTGTGTGTGTGTATATATATATTTTTTTATATATAAACTTCCCAGTTTTGTGAGGGCAATATCCTAAGGTCAGGGAAATGTTTAACTCCAATATGAAAACCATCGAACTGTCATAACAGTTCTGATTGCTAACATATACAAGATAGTGTAAGATAGTATGATCAGAAATAAGCAGTGTTGACTGGGCATGGTGGCTCACATCTGTAATCGCAGCACTTTAGGAGGCTGAGGCAGGTGCATCACCTTAGGTCAAGAGTTCGAGACCAGCCTGGCCAACATGGGGAAACCCTGTCACTACTAAAAATACAAAAATTAGCCAGGCATGGTGGCATGCACCTATAGTCCCAGCTACTCGAGAAGCTGAGGTGGGAGAATCGCTTGAACCTGGGAGGCAGAGGTTGCAGTGAGCCGAGATTGTGCCACTGCACACCAACCTGGGTGACAGAGCAAGACTCTGTCCCCAAAAAACCAACAAGCAAAATAACAAACAAAAATAAGCCGTTGGGAAAGTGAAAATTCTTAGTCCAGTCCTGACTTATCTACTTAAAGTGTTCTTTTAAAGACCTGCACATGTTTTTCAGTGATTTAAATTCTGTACACTTAAAGCATGAAAGAAAGTAAACATTTTGGTAGGGTCTTAGAAATTACAATCTAGAGTGATGAGTTAAGGTATTTTGAATAAAAATATATATTTTCATTTGTAAGAAGTAAAACTATTCACTGAAATTTGTTTCTTTTTATTAGGTTTAAGTGGAAACCCTGCAGATTTAGAAAGAAGAGAAGCAGTGTTTGGAAAGAATTTTATACCTCCTAAAAAGCCAAAAACCTTTCTTCAATTAGTATGGGAAGCATTACAAGATGTCACTTTAATTATATTAGAAATTGCAGCCATAGTATCATTGGGCCTTTCTTTTTATCAGCCTCCAGAAGGGGATAATGCACGTAAGTAAATGGGGGGAAAAAAAAGACATGTCTGATGCTAGCTCAGCTAATTCATTTAGTTAATGCATAATAATAGCTGGCCAGCATTTATTGATGTTTGCTATGTGCTAGGCACTGTTCTAAGTACTTTAAGTATATTGTCTCAGACAATTTTCACAGTAAACCTATGAATTAGATTGTGTTACCTCCCTTTTACAGTGAGGCACAGAGGTGAAATAACCTATCCATATATGCTTACTATGTGTCTGGCACAGACCTGTGCCACGTATATGACATGGTCCTTGCTATCACAGTTTTAAAGTTTTTTAGAACACTATACTATGAAACAATTTTAGTTTTTAATTTTTGGTTTCTTTTGGAAAATGTCATTATGAAAGCAAAATTCTATTCCCAAATGCATTACTAGTCAAGTTCTTGAAGTATTTTGCTATATACACTATTTGAATAATTTCCTTGCTATTATAGAAAATTTCCTTGCCATTATACTATAGGTTGAACATTGCTAGTATGAAAATCTGAGCTGCTTTGAAATTCAAAATTTTTGAGTGCCGACATGATGCCACAAGTGGAAAAATTCCACACATAAGTACTTACCACAAATTTTGTCTCATATACAAGATTATTTTTAAAATATTGTATAAAATTACTTTTAGGCTGTGTGTATAAGCTGTGTATGAAACACAAATTCTTGTTTAGACTTGGGTCCCATCCCCAAGATATCTAATTATATATATGCAGATATTCCCAAATCTGAAAAAATTAAAACATTTTTGATCCCAAGCATTTCAGAAAAGGGATACTCAACCTGTGCAGAGTATTGTAACCAACAGAGAAATCCATTATGGCGTGGTAGATTTGCTTTAACGTGTACCTACAAATGTTTTTTCCTCCTATCTTTCTGTCCCTTTCTCTTTTAAATTTCTTTTTCTGCCTTTTAAAAAATTTATTTCAAATTAATAGTTCTGCTGGTAGATTATGTAACTGGTAGGAAATCTAGCATGCATTTTGGTTACTATATTTAAGTAGCTATAATATAAAATAAACCGATAGTATTTTATGTATCAAAAGGCTGATTCACCAAAATATTTTTGTTTGTGAAAGCTTCATTCCTATACCCTTTCAAGTTGTGAAGAGATACTTGCTAACTCTAAAAGTTCGGTAGGGTAATTATGTTAATCTGTTTGCATTGCTGTATAAGAATACCTGAGACTGACTAACTTACAAGAAAAGGTTCTGCAGGCTGTACAGGAAACGTGGTGCCAGCTTCTGCTTCTGGTGAGGGCCTCAGAAAGCTTACAGTCATGGCAGAAGGTGAAGCAGGAGCAGGCAGAACACATGGAGAGAGAGGGAGCAAGAGGTGGCCTGGAGGGGCCAGGCTTTTTAAAGGATCAGCTCTTGTGTGAACTCATCACCATGGGGAGGGCACCAAGCCATTCATGAGGGATCCACCCCCATGATCCAAACAGCTCCCCCTAAGTCTGCTTTCAACACTAGGGATCATTTCAGCATGAGATTTGGAGGGGACAAACATCCAAACTCTATCAATAATTATGTAATTATTTAAAAGATGTACCTAGGCTCGTGTAAGACTGTATTCTTTCTCTTTAAAGAAATTTGGACACAGCATAAACCAGTTTATCTGAGATTAGTATAGTTCAAAGTTTCTTAGCAGCAGCACGACTGACATTTTGAACGACAAAATTCTTTGCCGCCGTATTCATCCTGCACTCCACCCCAAGTGAGGCAACCAAAAACATCTCCAGATTTTGCTGTGTGTCCCATAGGGAGCAAAGTTGCCTCTGGTTGAAAATCACTATAGATAAGAAGGGATTTAGACAATATTCTTGTCAGTGTTGAGCTAAATTATTTTTAAACTTTTATTTATTTTTACTAAATAAGTAGTACCTATTTTACTGTTTAAAAATAATAATGGGGGTGGGCGAAGACAGTCCAAATAAAAATAATATTCACTGGAAATCCCACTTCTTTTTTTTTTTTTTTTTTTTTTGGGATGGAGTCTCGCTCTGTCGTCTAGGCTGGAGTGCAGTGGCTTGCTGCCAGCTCTGCCTCCCAGATTCACGCCATTCTCCTGCCTCAGCCTCTCAAGTAGCTGGGACTACAGGCGCCCGCCACCACGCCCGGCTAATTTTTTTTATTTTTAGCAGAGATGGGGTTTCACCGTGTTAGCCAGGATGGTCTCGAACTCCTGACCTTGTGATCTGCCCGCCTCGGCCTCCCAAAGTAGAAATCCCACTTCTTAGAGATTCTTGCTATACCCAAATCCTTTAAGATTTTAAATATGTGTCCATGTGTCTATGAGCACTCATATATGTAAATGTATGATGGTTCATAGGTATATGTGTGTATCTGAAAAGGGGGGTCATATCATCTTAAGCAACATACAGCTGATTTTTTTCAGTTTTCCTCTTATCTAGCTCTCACTATCGAATATTGGGTATTGGTTTTCTAGAATTGAGTTAGCAGATTAATAAAAGCTTTTTACTTTGAACAATTTAGTTTTCTTAGAAAACAAAAGAAAAATACTTTCAAGAAGTGGAGTTTATTACCAGCAAGGTCCAGGACAAATCTTTTTGGAATTCAGACTGCTTCCTTTGTAAGATGTAGTGACAGGTCCTTTCCTAAATTTGTTAAAGGAGATACAGGTATTAAAATCCAACTGAGAAGATAATCTATAGCTGTCGGTGTTGTAAGGCCCTTTTAGAAGAGTCAGAGTTCACTAGAAGTTCTTAATGAAACATAAAGATTTTTTGTTCCATGGTGAAAAGTTATTTGGTATTTGCATTTTTTATTTTTATTATATATATAAAATAAAATATGTATATTGAGACATATACATAAAATATGTATATTGAGACATATATATATAATATATAGAGAGAGACAGTATATATATTAAGACAGAGTCTCACTCTGTCGCCCAGACTGGAGTGCGGTGGCACTATCTTGGCTCACTGCAGCCTCCACCTCCAAGGTTCAAGCGATTCTGCTGCCTCAGCCTCCTGAGTAGCTGGGACAATAGGCATGCGCCACCATGCCTGGCTAATTTTTGTATTTTTAGTAGACACGGGGTTTCACCGTGTTGGCCAGGCTGGTCTCAAACCCCTGACCTCAGGTGATCTGCCCGCCTCGGCCTCCCAAAGTGCTCAGATTACAGGCGTGAGCCAGCGCTCCCAGCCTTGTATTTTAAAAAATCATTTATTAGTACACTACGTGTATCTTTTTGTCATGTTACATGTCAACACTGAGGTGTAGTAACTTGCTTAAAAGGAATCTATTTGTAAATCTACAGTCATAGAAATCTAAATGATCAAAATGTCTTACTAATATTATTTAATGTAAAAATATATGCTGTAGCCCAAACCATAAATAAATCTATAGTTACTGGTATCAGCACTTAACAGGGGTTCTCAAACTTTTTGGTCTCAAGACCTCTTCAAACTCTTGAAGTACTTAGGACTCCAAAGAGCTTTTGATTATGTGAATTATTCCTATAAATATTTCGTATATTCTAAATTAAAATGGAAAAATTTTTGAATATCAATGTCTTCTCACCACAAAAAAAGGTAACTATATGAGGTGATGGGTATATTAACGATTGTGGTAATCTTTTCACAGTATATACCCCTGTCAAAATATTTTGTCATATACCCTAAATATATGCAGTTTTATCAATCATACTGCAGTAAAGCTGGACAAAATATTTATCAATGCATTTTTAGATAATAATCTATTGTATAGTCACATAGATAACATTTTGATGAAAAGTGTTCCCCCAGTAATGAATTTTTAAATGAAATAATGTAAAGAGTGGTGTCATATCTCTTTAATGCCCAGCTTAATTGAAGATAGCTCGGTTCTCCTATCTGTTTCTGTATTGATTATGTCACATTATCACATGCAACATAATCTTTAGAAAATTATACATTAATGAAATATGAGGCCAATAATTATGTCTTCAAATTATGAAAATAGGAATCCCCTTCAGGTTTCACGACAGCACTTTGAGAACTATTTCTCTATACTACTAATGTACAAACTTGATACATCACCCAAGGAATAGCTCAACTAGGAGGTTTTAACATGGAATATTTGCCTTGTGGTAGAGAGTATTGACTGAATTTAGATTGTGCATGTCTCTCAGTTGAATATATTTACAACAGAACACCTTTGATAATACAGATTTTTATTATTATATTTGAGCTTGGACTTTACTGAAAACATTGTTAAAATTCTTTATATATTTATACATATATATAACTGTAAGTTATTGTCAGTTTGTAACTTTGATCCTTTTTCCCCTATAACTCCTCTAAAAATTTGTAATCATTGTCAGTAGGAAAGGATTTATATTTTGTACTATCTATTTCAAGATTGTTTTGGTCTTATCCATGTGATATAGAGAACTATACATGAAATGAAATATGTCATTAATTTGTTTCCATTTCTCTTTTGAAATATTCAGTAGTTTAGTGGTGGATATCCATGTCACATTTAGAGCTGAAAATTGTATAATTGTCCGTAATTCTTTCCCCTCCTTAACCTCTGTTGCGTTAGTCTTTAAACTTTTTTGGTTATTTACTCTATCAGGGAAAAAATGAGCACATACCTCCAAATGATGCATTTATTAATTATATTTGTAACTATATATAATTTGTATATTTTCAGCATATAGAAAAAATATAAATTGAAAGTAAAAGATAAAGCTGGGCACAGTGACTCATACCTGTAATCTCAGCACTTTGGGAGGCTGAGGCGGGAGGATTGCTTGAGGCCAGGAGTTCAAGGCCAACCTGGGCAATGTGGCGAGATCCCATCTCTACAGAAATTTTTTTAAATGAGCTGGGCATGGTGACATGCGCCTTGTGGTCTAAGCTACTTGGGAGGCTGAGGTAGGAGGATTGCTTGAGCCCAGGCGGTTGAGGCTGCAGTGAGCCACATTGACACCACTGCACTCCAGCCTCAGCAACAAAGTGAGACTTTGTCTCCAAAAAAATAAAAAAATAAAATAAAATTTAATGTTTGGTTTTTTCTTGTAGCCATAAAACATTATTGTTAACCTGATTTAGGTCTAAGTTTGATTACTTTCAGAAATTGGCTTTAATGTCTCATAGCTAAAAAGAAACACAACATTATATAAATCCAAGTGGGAAAAGTGTAGTTACTAAATCATACTCATTTTCATGATACCCACCAGTTATGCAAAGGTATTTGTTAAAATATGACTGGTAAATTCCATTGTCTGATGTCAATCAATCTGTTGTTTTTGTATGTAAAGTATTGCATTTTTTGTGTAATAAATGACATCAAAACCCAGTAAAATGCTTCACTTGGATAATATGTTAGCTGTTTCCAAGTTGGTGAAAGTGGTCAGCATATGGTGTTCTATCATGTGATCCTGAGTCCAGAGTTGCTCTAATTCGGAGTTAATCTCCTGCTTCTGGCTAGAGGGAAGAATGGAGCGGGGAGAGTCATTCTTACAGCCTTGACTGTTAAACCGAATGTAAATCTTAAAATCACTTAACTGGTTATTATACATAATGACACATGGTGATTTCTTGAGCTTGAAAATAATTAAAATAGAAATTCTGGTATTTGGGTTGGAGGGGGTTCTGTTGGATTATCCTGCTTGTACCTCACATCGACAATTGAATCCTGCTTGTGGTTCTCAGGATATTTTTTGTAACTGTTCACATCAAGTCTTCCATTTCATCCCCAATTGATCTTACTTCATTCCCTGTCTTCCCTCCCAGATTGCTTTTTAGTCAGCGCCCTCACACCTCAGATGTTTTCTTCAATCTGTGCTCACCATGCTAGAACACGCTTTAATAATTTCTAGTGTCATTTATTTACTCCTTCTTTTCTTCTGAATAATCCTCCTGCTTTCTGTTTCAAGAGAACCAGTGGCTTTCAGACATTTCAATTCAATTCATAAAGAAATAACTTCACATAGCAACCCAGAAGCCTGTATTCCTTCATGTGAATTTATAAGTAATCAGCGTTTCAGGAAGTAACACTTATCCTTAGTACATATATGTCCTTTCTATTTTGATTTGTTTCATTTTTCAGAATGCTGGTCATGAGCCACTGAATTGATTTTGGACTCACAACTAGATTACAGCCTGAAGTCAAAAAGCACTGTTCTGTTATTCTTCACCATTATTGACTATAGAGTTTTGGCTCATTCTCCCCCTCCCCCCGCCACCTCCCCAATCCTTTTCTGATCTCTTTTCTGCCGTTTGTACTGACTTTAATCTCTCTCTGGATTTTTTTTTCTTTCTTTCTTAGATTTATATGGCTGGTTCTCTACGAGCATTTGGTTTGTAGTTCACATGTCATGGATACCTCAAAGGGGTCTTCTCTGTTCACTGAACCTCAGTTATCCCTCTTTCTTATTTAATAGCACATCACTATGTTTTTCTTCATGGCACTTGTTGATACGTAAAATTATTTGTGTAAATTATTTATTTGTGTATTGTTACCTGAATTCTTCATACACCGTCCCCAGTCTGAGTATGGATTCCATGAGGAGAGAGAGCTTGTGTATCTTATTCATTACTGTATTTCTAGCTCCTAAAATAGTGTCTGGCACCTAGCATGTGCTCAAATGGTTGGAATAACAAGTAGCACTTTGTTTAACTTTTCATGTTATAAAAGCCAAGCTTTGATCACAGTTCAGTAAAAATGACATAGTAAATAAGCATGATTCTTGGGTTTCACATAATACTAACTTTTCATGTGATATAGATAATATGGCTAGCCCTTGGTTGAGTGTGAAGAAAGCCTTAGCCACTGCTGTACCTACTTTACCGGTATCCTCACATTTAATCCTCACAATAACTCTGGAATAGCTGGTGGTATCATAATTTGACGATGAAGAAACCAAGTCTCAAAGATAAGTAACTTGCCTTAGGACTGATATTTCATCTCCTTCAGTGTCCTTACTCTTAACTAGTAACCTACCTAGACTGCCTCCCTCTCCTGAGATTGAGAATCTCAGAAGCAGGGAACTTGAAAGTGACATAGAGTTCTTACGGAATGCTTTGAATTTAATAAAGTATTTATTGCTATAAGTAAAATTGATAAACATAACACAAAAATATGATTTAGAGTTATTATATGTATGTTGTCATCAATTCAGAATCTTTTTGATAAGCATTTTCTTTCTTTCCAAATAGTTTGTGGAGAAGTTTCTGTTGGGGAGGAAGAAGGTGAAGGTGAAACTGGTTGGATTGAAGGAGCGGCAATCCTCTTGTCTGTAGTGTGTGTGGTGTTGGTAACAGCTTTCAATGACTGGAGTAAGGAAAAACAGTTTAGAGGTTTGCAGAGCCGAATTGAACAAGAACAGAAGTTCACTGTCATCAGGGGTGGTCAGGTCATTCAAATACCTGTAGCTGACATTACTGTTGGAGATATTGCTCAAGTGAAATATGGTAAGTAAAATGAGCAATACATCTGACACTAAACATAAAATTACTGTAATCTTGTTTATAGTTTAGTATATTATTACTTTTTATTTTAGGTGATCTTCTTCCAGCTGACGGCATACTTATTCAAGGCAACGATCTTAAAATTGATGAAAGCTCATTGACTGGTGAATCAGATCATGTTAAAAAGTCTTTAGATAAGGATCCCTTACTTCTATCAGGTAAAAATTTCTTTTATATCTTTGAACACTTTCCTCTTTCGCAACTATATACCATTGTCAGCAAACACCATTTCCCTAAGAGTCAATAATATAAAGAGGAATCTGTATTTTATGCTACCTTCTACCGTTGTAATCCTTTAGACTTTTTTTGGTAAGCTGACAAAAACATTAGAAATCTTTGAATGCAGAGGTATATTTTGCAAATGAGGGACTAGAGTCCAAAAAATCAAGAGATTTGAGATTCAGTATTCATGCTAGTGCAATGATAAAACTGCAATATAGGCCTATTGATATCTATTGAGTTGGTGTGTTATTCTGTATCATGACTATTTTTAATGCCTATTGAAGTATAAAATTAAAGAATGATTATATGTTTAAAGCAAATTAATGAATTCTCTGTGATGCTCTACAAAGGACAGATTTTTTTTCTTAAGAACTAGTAAAATCCTTAAAGTTTACGTAATCCAACTCCTTCATCTAACTGCTGAAGAATGAGTTTGAGATATAAACTATTTAGTATTATATGACTAACCAACAGTAGGTCTAGCAGTCACACCTCCATCTAGTCAGAATTGAATTTGCAAATGGTTGAGATATGTTCTAGGATTGGAAAAGGGAAGGGTAGGTGAGGATACTGTTTGAAATGGAGGGTGATAGCATGGCAGGCTCTTGTAATAACCTCATTGTTACAGCTTGAACTAAGTTGAACTAAGTAAATATGAAGTGGAAGGGTGGTGGGAAAAATTACAAGTTCGCTTGCAAAACACTGAATGAGAGAAAGCTATAATATCACAAATTGACCCCCAAATCATATTAATTCTTTTAACTTTTAGGTTCTAAGATTCCTGTTCTTAATTTCTCAGTATTCTATATGGAATTTATGAAATTGTCGATCAGAACTGTACTTGTTAGATTGAATTTATACTACAGTTTGGGGAAAGCCAAATGTAGCCTTCTACATGAAGTCTTCTGTCATTATCAGATGTTGATAGATTGTCAACATTTTATACATTGTCAGATGATTGCTGCTGAAACCAGAGTCAAACCTGTGATATCCTCAAGGGTCAATTAAGTTAGAATCACAACTTTGAAGCAAAACCTAAGTTTAACCATAACTTTTTAAGATTTATAAATGCATACCAAAAGAAGCCTATTGCGAAGAACCAGACACATTTATATTGGCTGGAAAGTCTTATTGCAAAAAAATCAGAGTAATTACACTTATAAACACCATTATAAATAGGATAAAAGTTCCAATTCTAATACAGACTTACGTTTCATCAAAAAAAAAAAAAATCTTGAGATGTGTATACTTTCAGTATCCTGTGCCACTTAGAACATTCACACCCTGTTTGGATTTTTCTTTGTATTGGTGTGCTAGTAATTTATACCAAATAGCCAGAAAGAACTTGGATATGTAAGTATAATGTATTAACTCATTCTACTTACCTTGCTGTGCTTCTAAGAAGTTGTAGTTAATATTAACCAAATAAAATCTATAACCTTTCCAAAGGAGAGGGAAGCTATCTAATCATACCTTACCATCACAGATTAACCAGACCACAATGTGTAACAAATTAAGATAGTCTCCTGTTTGCTATGTATAGTGCATGGACTTTTATGTACATCTCACTTATTTACCTAGTGCTTAGCTCTTCAGGTTGATTTCCTTTAACTGAACTTTGATCCTTTCTGTTTTAACGGAGATGACTGGTAAGCTTTGTGTAGACTCAGGTTCCTGACACACCAAGTATACCAGGAGAACTCTCTAAATTTCCCACATTTAAGAAAAGACTGAAATAACTTTGTAGAGTCCCTTATCGCAGTATGGGTGGGAAAGTTTTTCTGCATTTATTTCCCTATTCCAAAAATGTACTAAAAAGCATGACATGCATTTATTTTTAAATTTACTCTCATGATGCCATCTCTGACTGCTGTTCTTGGCTTCTTAAGTTTAGATTTTTAAAAGCAGTATTCAGTTAGTGGTGGGGATATGACCAAGACTTAAAACTGTTTACTTTGCCTGAGCATATTCATTGCCAACATCTGATTACCTGTGGTAAGGCAAAATAGAACCTAAAACATTGGAGTCTGGAAAAAACCAGAATTGTTAAAAGAAATAAGTTGTCTGTTATGCATAATACTTACTGTTTCACTATCTTGAATTGTATTTCTTGTTTTCCCTGCACTTTCACTGGCAAAGAAGCTAATAACTAGTGAAATAATCAATATAGATTTTTAAAAGCAAGAAAGCAGAAGCCTAAAAAACAATTTTGGGTGAGTTACTCAGTAATTAATAGCCAAATATAGATTCTTAAATGCTTGAGTAAGTACATATATTTTATGAACGTACTTAGCAAATATTCCTTGAGCATCAACTTGGTACATAAGATTGTGGTAGATGCTACGTTCAGTATGCTCCAGAAGGTTGTAAATGACGAAATAAAATACAAATCAGTGATAACTGTAAAGTAGACTTTAGTGTAAAAAAAAAAAAAAAAAGTTGCTTTAAAGCCTCCTTAAAACTAACAAAAAGATTAGACTAGAGGGATTAGAAGCCTTTTAGTGAATCAGGAAAAATATAGAGATGTGGATGTACAAGTTGGAGAACTGTAAGCAAACTTCTCAGCATTATAACTAAAGAAGAATATACTCTTTATCCTCTGACAGAACTGGACTGAATATTTGCCTTGACATTTAATAGTTGTATAACCTTCAGGCTGAGCACGGTGACTCGCACCTGTAATTCCAGCACTTTGGGGACTGAGACAGGAGACAATTATTGAGACCAGCCTGGGTGACACAGACCCTGTCTCTACCAAAAAAAAAAAAAAAAGTAGTTGTATAACCTTGGGCAAGTTTCTAGAAAATTAGAATTATAATGGCTGCCAACATGCAAAATTGTTTTGATGGACATAGTCAGAATTTAGTCCATGTTCTCATCTCTGATTCCTAGTTTTCTGTAATGAAATTTTATGTTAGAGTAGCGGATGAGTAAGTTTGTAAGACTGGGTTGGTCTCAAGGTGAGGACTTTGGACTCAATCCAGTAGGCAGTGAAGAATCAGAAATTTTTGAGCCATGAGAAGTATATGATGAAATCACATTTTAGGAAGATTAAAACGGATTTCAGGATGAACTGGGAAGACACAGAGACTAAGTAGGGGGCTATTGCAATTATGAAGGTGGGCAGAAATGAAAGCTTGTGTTAGGTAGAGGTTGTGAAGTTGGGTGTGGGAAATGTGAAATTGGTTGTCATTGATACATACAAGCAGTGTTTTTCTCAGAGAAATGTCCCTCATACCTTAGGTTACAATTAATAATGAGCATTCATTGAACCCCTACAAATTCTAGGCAGTATGCTAAACACTTTACATTTATAAGTTTATATGAGAAATGTAAATCTCATTATATTTCTATGAATTGTACAGACAGGGAACTGAGTTGTTACAATTTACCTAATATTATATGGTAAGTGAGTAGTAGATTGAGCTTTGAACTTGGATATGACTGATTAGAGTTAAAACCTTAAGCATAAGAAACAAGTTTTATTTAATGTCTTACTAAGTTTATTTTATTGATCCAGACATGGTGGCTCACATCTGTAATCCCAACATTTTGGGTGGCCAAGACGGGAGGATTGCTTGAGCCCAGGAGTTTGAGACCAGCCTGAGCAACATAGTGAGACCCTGTCTCTACAAAATTTTTTAAAAAAAATTAGCAGAGTGTAGTGGCACGTACCTGTGGTCACAGCTACTCGGGAGGGTTACTTCAGCCCAGGAGATCCAGGCTGTAGTAAGCCATCTTCACACTGTTGCACTCCAGCCTGGGTGACAGACCAAGACCCTATCTCAAAAAAAAAAAAAAAAAATTATATATATATGTAAATTTTTTTTCCTAAATGTTGAGGATATTATAAACAGTATTACCAAAGTTTGAAATTTGGTGTATCAAGGAAATCTATTAGAATTTTTAAAAACAAACTTATGTTTTTGGTTATAGGTACTCATGTAATGGAAGGCTCTGGAAGAATGGTAGTTACAGCTGTAGGTGTAAATTCTCAAACTGGAATTATCTTTACCTTACTTGGAGCTGGAGGTGAAGAGGAAGAGAAGAAAGATGAGAAGAAAAAGGAAAAGAAAAGTAAGAATAACAATTTTCTATAATTGGTATTTGGAAATATGGCAAATAATTTCTAAGAACTAATACCTTCTTTCAAGAGATTCTGGTATGAAAAATTCTACAAAAAGTTAAAAGAAGATTTTTCTTTTAGACTTAATAGCATGGGCCTTTAGATAATACATCAGTCCTCTTTAACATGGCCAGAGAAATTCAGTATCTACTTGAATACTTGCATTGGCATTCTTCCGTTTATTCTCTAGGTGTAGAATCTCTCCTGTTATCTGATCAGCAAAATGAATTGAACTCTCACTTCCTATTTGCGGATTTTTTTTTTTGCTACTTTAGCAGTAGCTTTCTTTATCAGCCATATTATATTTTGGTTTCACTGAGCTTCTAATCTTCTTCAGCTATTCACATTTCTACTCTATACTTAATGTGCTTGGTTTTTTAACACAAGACTAGGACTTCACTTTGACACCTTACATTTCTCTTGTTATATTCAGCCCATCGTTAGATAACACAATCTTTTTAAAATTTTGATCTATTGTATCTCCTGTCCCTCCAAGTGTTCTGTTATCAGCAGACTTGATAATCATACCATTTATCCACAAGGATCTTACAAGAAACTGTTATACGCAAGAGACATCTCAGAATCTCATAGTTAGGGGCATGCCACTTTTAAAAAGCCCTCCCCACCCTGCTTCGAAGTGTCTGCTGTACCACCCTTCCTTCCCACTCAGGATCACCCCTTCCCTTTAGGTTGACATTTTACTGTGGTTTAGCTACTTAGATTTATTTAATGTTATTTAGGATAGTAAACCCATATTGTTGTTTCTCACATGAATATTTTGAAACATTCTAAAATAACTGCCTGGCTAAAATCCTGGTTTGCTATAACTACAGCAGTGGTTTTAATATTTGAGTGGTTTGTTTTGTTCTTTGAGTTTTGCCATTAGCTATAAAATCTCTATTTGAAACAAAAATGTATGTGAAAAGTTCTAGACTCAGATCCAGGTGGCAAGCCCCCCATTCTAGGTTTTTTTCCTGTGTCCTCCTTGAAGCAGCTCTCAATGTGCTTCCATAGGTTTCTTAAGGCTGAGTAGAATGCGATTTGAAAACCAGCACAATAATGGTTCCATTTATTAAGTGTTTTACGTGCACTATCTCATTAATCCTCACAACTGTATAAAGACTGTTTTTTTTTTTTACTGATGAGTAAACTGAGGTTTATGGAGATTATGTCATTTGCTCTAGATCAAAGTGCTAGTAAGTGGCAGGTCGCACCCTCTTCTGTGGCTCAAGAGTCTACTCTTTTATGCTGTGCTCCATCCTAATACACAGGAGTTGAAAGTCACTGGACGCTGAAGGGAAGTTTGCATCCTCACTTTATTCCACAGTGTCTTTTCCAGTAAGCTCCTTTTCCCCCTAAGTCTTATACACTGGTTTTATTAATCCAGTCCAGAACATTCCCCAGAAGTTAACATCTAATTTGTTGACTCCCTTTTTTTGTTTTGTTTTGTTTTGTTTTGTTTTTAAAAGAACAGGGCAACATTTTTTCATCTGTGGACCTCCAGCCCTTCTCCCATTCCCTTGACTACCTTGGCGATTACTCAGAGGCAGTCCAGGGTAATCTGTCTCAGTTCCCTCAGTGGCCTGGACTGTGGCCCTCTGGTCTCTCCAAACTTGAGCTCATTAAAAGTAGCTAGGTATTATCTTACTATCTCCTCATCAGTCTTGAGCTTCTAGTCCTTCTTGACCATGTTTGTTCCATGTTTTCCATTTGAAGATAGTTCTCCTCGATAAAGAAGCTAGAAGAATATAGACTGAATGGTTCTGCTGCTCTTTGTCATTTTTAATATTGTAGTGCCTACTCCAGACAATAGGCCTGTCCCTTCCTTCGTTACTTTGTGGCTTCAGATACGCTCATCTTTCTGTTTTTTCCAAATATAAGCTGATTTGGAGAGCTACCTTACCTGGTAGTCTCACTGGTTTATTCTGTACATTCGTATTCTAGTTTTACTAAGTTGCCTTTCCTATCTTTTGTACATAAAATTTTTGTCCTCAGTCTCATCAACAGTCTCCTGTGTGCCAGTTGTCTTTTTTGTTTTTTGAGACGGAGTCTCACTCTATCCCCCAGGCTGGAGTGCAATGGCGTGATCCTGGCTCACTGCAACCTCCGCCTTCTGGGTTCAAGCAACTCTCCCGCCTCAACCTCCCGAGTAGCTGAGACTACAGGTGCTTGCCACCATGCCTGGCTAATTTTTTGTTTTTACTAGAGACAGTTTCACCATGTTGACCAGGCTGGTCTTGAACTCCAGACCTCAGATGGTCCACCTGCCTCGGCCTCCCAAAGTGCTGGGATTACAGGCGTGAGCCACCACACCCGGCTGCCCATTGTCTTTTTATAACATTCCTTCCTCCTCCCTCTCCACCCCTGCCTTTTTCTGCTTTCTTAGGGTTTTATTTGGTTTTAAAACCTTCTGTATCATATTTAGGTTTGTTACAGCTTATAAAATAGTGAAGTCTTATGGAAAAATAAAACAAATATAGACACCCTAAATTATTTTGCAGTATTCTCCCATAGGTGAGACTTAAGGAGTGATTGACCCAGCAGATCATCACAAGTCAAATGTTTTCTAATCTGTAGACACACACACCATTGTGTAACAACTGTTATAGAAATGTGAACTACTTCTGCATAATTTAGCATGGCTGTATTCATTTCTTTTGGAAAGCTTTAATTCCCATTTTGTTCCTACAGATAAGAAACAAGATGGAGCTATTGAGAATCGCAACAAAGGTAAATTTAGGAAGACAAAAGTACTGTGAGCTTGTTTTCAGTATATCCAAAGATCTACTGTGTACCATATTTATTCAAAAGTAAGATACATGTGGCAGGGAAAATCAACAATATATGTTAGCTTGGATTAACCTTTCTTCCTGCCGTTGTCTTAGTCATGTTATCACTACTATGTTAATGGTAATAAGATTTTAAGTATGATTTGTGGTACAAGTTGAGTATCTCTTATCCGAAATGCTTGGGAACAGAAGTGTTTCAGATTTCAGATTTTTTTTTTTTTGGATTTTGGAATATTTGCATGTACATAATGAGATATATTGGGGATGAGACCCAACTCCAAACATGAAATTTATCTATACATTGCCATATACACCTTCTACACATTGTCTGATTGTAATTTTGTACAATATTTTTAATAATTTTGTGCATGAAACAGTTTTAACTATGCCCCATCACACGAGGTCAGTAGTTTATGTAGAGTAACTTTCAACTTAAGTATTTCAAGTATTTGAACACTGGTTATTATATAGTTAGTAGCAAAAATGCATAAGAAACAAAATATATAGCATAAATGTTGCATTTATTTAAGAGTCCATAAATAATGCATATTTCTATATACATACGGTTATACATAATCTCTACGTCATGGTCATAAATTATAGGGAAGGGATTTATGTTGTTTAGATGTTACCTAACATAACGCACAGGAAAAGAAATTTAATATTCTTTAGTTCTTAGTTTAAGGACCGTACATGCCTCATCCTCATTACCTAGCACAACATTTTCAAATCTGGTACAAAGTTTCACAACCTAATGTCACTATTGTCTTATTTTCTCTGTGTAGACACATACGTGCGCACGTGCACACACACACACACACACACTCACAAAGCTGAATGCTTATACCTTTACTGGTTTCTGTAAGAAACTGATTTTTTAAATTTCTTTAAAATGTTAATAATGATATGTGCCTTTAAAGTATAGTGAAGTTGTGTTTGCTCTTAAATGTAGCAAAAGCCCAAGATGGTGCAGCCATGGAAATGCAGCCACTGAAGAGTGAAGAAGGTGGAGATGGTGATGAAAAAGATAAAAAGAAAGCAAATTTGCCAAAAAAGGAAAAATCTGTTTTACAAGGAAAACTTACAAAACTGGCTGTTCAGATTGGCAAAGCAGGTATGATATGGAGAAGAAAATTAAGTGTTTTATTTTTAAATATGCTTTCTGCTTGCAAATTGTCTTTTGACACACTTAAGCCTGGAAATTGTTACTTTGTGAATAGAAGGGGAGTTTGAAATATTTTCACTTCTAGCTACAGTGCACCAGGCCCTTTGAGTTACTATAGGTACTTAAAATTTGCTAATAAGCGGTCGGGTTAGGATTAGTGCCTAAGTCTATCCAGTTACAAGTCTATGCACTCATCTCTGAATTTCTGCATGAAGTGGAGAAAAGGCAACCTGTGAGATTATTCAGTTAAGATGAACTAATTATATTTTAATAAAATTTCATCACCCATTTTGCTCATCTTTTTACTGGTTATCTATGAGAATTTTTAGTTATGTCTCTAATGTTAAAGTTCTGCACTGGAGTTATTGTAGTGAGGCTGAAGTTACTACATTACTGCCATCACTAGAAAATACCTGTTAACACAGCTATTCTTTAAGGGAAAAAGCAGAGCTCTAAGGTTAAAAACAGCATGACCTCCAGCAGTAGTATGTTTTTGGAAGAACACTGTGTGGATAAATAAGCATATATTATTAAAATTGCTTAAATTGTATCATTTTACTACTCTCTAGGAATGTGATGGAAAAAGTGATGTTTTTGCTTCTGTCCTCAGTATGCTTATTATTTAATAGCAAATATTTGCTCTTTGTAATATGTAGCCAAGTGGTAATACTGACTCATGTAATGTTGGGGGAAAAGAGTGAATTTGAGGTGGTAAATCCACTTAGTAGACATTAGATTGGAATGTTAGAACCAGATATGTGGACTTAAACCTTTTCTCTTTTTTCTTTTCTTTTTTCTTTTTTTTTTTTTTGGAGACACGGTCTCACTCTGTCACCCAGGCTGGAGTACAGTGGTATGATCACAGCTCACTGAACCCTCGACATCCCAAGGCTCAGGTTATCCTCCTGCCTTCGCCCCCTAAGTAGCTGGGACTACAGATGCACGCTACTACACCCGGCTAATTTTTGTAAATTTAATAGAGACGGGGTTTCACCGTGTTGGCCAGGCTGGTCTCAAATGCCTGGGCTCAAGTGATCCTCCCACCTTAGCTTCTCAAAGTCTTGGGATTACGGGCATGAGCTACTGTGCCCAGCTGCCTCCTTTTTGGGGGGGTTGGGGGTGGGAGACGGAGTCTCGCTCTGTCACCCAGGCTGGAGTGCAGTGGCACGATCTCAGCTCACTGCAACCTCTGCCTCCCGGGTTCAGGCGATCCTCCTGCCTCAGCTGGAGTAGCTGGTATTACAGGCATGCACCACCATGCCCAGCTAATTTTTGTATCTTTGTAGAGATGAGATTTCACCGTGTTTGGCTGGCTGGTCTCGAATTCCTGATCTCAGGTGATCCACCCACCTCGACCTCCCAAAGTGCTGGGATTACAGGCATGAGCCACTGCACCCAGCCAGCTGCCCTGTTTTTTCATACACGTCAAAAAGCAGAGTATCCCACAAGATACATGGTTAACTCTTGGTTTACTAAGTTAATGAAACAGTAAGGATAGAGCAAAAAAAATTGAAGAAATAATAATTCGTACTATATAATTTTATTTATTATAATGTTATTTTTTAAAAACATGGGTTGAGTATTTAATTCCAGGTCTCCCCATTGATCAGATTTTTACCAGTGTCTCTTTAAGCATTAGGGAGCTTGCTTCTTGAACATGTAAAGCACCAGTTTATTCTAAGCTTTGGGTACTTCCTTATCATTGCGTATTATTTTTGTCTCAGTTTCAGTACAAGGCCAAAGATATAATTAAGTCTAAGGAAAGAATCCTAAGTGTTTTTCTCCCAGTTCTCCTGGGGACAAGACTGTACTTGGAAGCAAAAAATTGAATCGGACAATGTCAAGTTACAAGTTAGGTGCAAGAAAGAAGTAACAATTTCTCAGAGAAATTCATTACTATCGAGCAAGTTATAACTCTTTACAGTGGTTAATATGTATCTGGCAGTGGTTAGTGTCTGGAACTTTAAATAATCACATTTTTCTTTCATTTCTATTCTGAAAGGTCTGTTGATGTCTGCCATCACAGTTATCATTCTAGTATTATATTTTGTCATTGACACCTTCTGGGTTCAGAAAAGACCATGGCTTGCTGAATGCACACCAATTTATATACAGTACTTTGTGAAGTTCTTCATTATTGGAGTTACGGTTTTAGTGGTCGCAGTGCCAGAAGGTCTTCCACTTGCAGTCACGATCTCACTGGCTTATTCAGTCAAAGTAAGTAGAAGATTGTTCAGTAGACGTTGTTATGTTTAAACCCTTAGCTGGTATAGAAAATGCCTATCTAGTTACTCCTTTTCTGCTTCTGAAAGTGAAGACTTTCATAAACGTACACTATTTTCTCTAGAAATGTTGTCATTGATGCCCTGTACCTCCCACCAGTTGAGTGTCTCTGTAAGAGACCTGTGCATTCCACATAAGGGCAGCCTTGACACAATACTAAGCACGACTCTGCTAGGCACAGTTCTAGCGTGATTTTCGCTACGTGATAGTTATATTGTCAAGTCACGTCACCTCCTCTTTTCCATCTGTAAAATTAAGGTGAGCGAGTTAGGCTCATGTTTCTAAAAATAAAAACAAATTTAAAAATTTTGATTTCCATGTGTAAAACCTTTCAGTTAGTTCTCATGACAATTAGAGTAAAATGCAAACTCTTTACCGTGGCCTGCAAGGCCCTGCCAATCTGGCCTTTGTTTACCTCTCTGCTCATTCTCTGCTCCTCTGGCCCAACCTCACCAGTCTTCCTGATGATTTTCAAACATCTCAACTGTATTCTTACTTCAGGGCCCACTTGTTCCTTCCTTTGAGTAACCTGCTCTCTTTCTTTATTCATAAGGTCCCTTCGAGTGTCACCTTCCTCTGACCACTTGATTTACAGTAGCTCAGTCCTTCTTGTTCTCCAAGTAGAATACTAAGAGATGAGCTTTGATGGCTTTGCTTACTGCTGTGTACCTTAAAGTAATAATCTTTTTGAAGATTATTAATTTATTTTTATCAATTTTCTATCTTACGGAAAAGGTGGATTGCATTTTTTTTTTTTTTAAACGTAGCTTGGACAATTTTGAACTTTTTTTTTCAAAATGATCTTGTAGGTAAAAAATTATAACCAAACGAAGAATGCTGCTTTTGTAAATTTTCAAATGTTAATTACTAGTTCTCCTTAAGAAACATTGCTGACAGTGAGCAATATTAATTAGTCATTGTTTCTACCTTTCCACTCTTCATTATTAGACCTGTCTTGATAAGAATGTTTTTTGCTTACTGTTTGAGTTTATTTTCTTTTCAGGCATTTAACAACTTTCATTTAAAAAATAAATTGGTAAATGTATCAAAGTGATAAGATATAGTATAATCAGTCATCTATTTGTCCTTTTTTGATATTTTAAAGTAATTTGAAAAATTTGGGGTAAATACAAGTTTTGGACACAGAACAGTCATTTTACCAAACTGTCATTAGTTCATTTTGAGTAGTCATTAATGATACTAATTTTTTAATTGATTAGAACGATACTGGTAGGATTGATTTGTTTTTTGAATATAAAATTAGTAAGAACAAGTTAACTACTTTTTTAAGCCTTTATTAGATGTTTATCTAGCTCTAATGTTACCAATTACTGTTCTTTTCACAGAGGTATAGTCTTTATGGATTCTCTGTTAGTGTTTCACAAAACTGAACATGGTTTCTTTACTGCAAAACTTCATTCTTCTCATCTTTAATATGTAAATCACAAGTAATTTAGGAAGTGCGCATCTGTTTTTCACATATTTTTTCAAGGAACCAATTTTTTTGCAGTATCTTGCATATTAGTCATCACAGAAAACACTTTGTAAAATAACTTCATGTAGTTTTTAACCCATTCCACATTAAGTGCTGAGAACTAATTATAAGGTATTTTGGCTTAAATGCCCTGTGAAACTACTGTGAAAACTGTTGGTTTTTTAGAAATGATTTTTTCTGTTGTAAATGAGAGAAAGAAGTGAGACACAGTTTGCTGCTAAGGATGAAAATGCCAAGTCTGCCAGCATATAGAATAGCTAAAAAATGACTCATTCTAGTTTTGATATGTTAACTCTTTTAGAATTAATAATAAAAATATCAAGCAACTACATACCCACAAGGTCTTTATTTTAGCTGATAAAAGCCATTTTTTCCTTGGAACTGATGTAAGTATCTTTTGTTTTCCACTTAATAGGGAGGCTTAATCCTTTAATATACTCTTACACTACTATAAGTACCACTGTACAGATTGTCATTGCTCTTGTAATGTGAGGACATTTTGCAAAAACCGTTGGAGACATATATTCAGTGTTATTTGTTTATGGATGCAGGTGCCTGAACTGACTTACTAGGTTATGTTATGCAGCAATAAAATGATTGAAACCCCAGAAAGCTCTAGCACTGTGTTTAGCTTATTTTAATAGGTCAAATATGCTAAAAAAAAAAAAAAATTTAGTATTACATTGGTACTTTATACATTGTATTTATAGAAAGCTGGGAGTTTTAGTTCTAATTTTAAAACAATTTGTAATCATTTTAATGTAATGAGGTGATTGGTTTTATATGCAGCTTAACTTTTTTTTTTTTTTAATGTAGAAAATGATGAAAGATAATAACTTAGTAAGGCATCTGGATGCTTGTGAAACCATGGGAAATGCTACAGCTATTTGTTCAGATAAAACAGGAACTTTGACAATGAACAGAATGACAGTTGTTCAAGCTTACATAAATGAAAAACATTATAAAAAGGTTCCTGAGCCAGAAGCTATTCCACCAAATATTTTGTCCTATCTTGTAACAGGAATTTCTGTGAATTGTGCTTATACATCAAAAATATTGGTAAGGTTTTTGAAATAATTTATGTATATAAAAATTAATTTTTAAATCTATAATGATGGGACTATATGTAAGTCTTCAGACCCACCATTACTGTATGTAAAGTAAACTGAACTGTGTTAAGTTTTTAAAAGGCATATATTTATTTATATAATGGTTTTTAAATTTGTGTTAGGAGTGAGGTCTGCTGATCAACATAAACATTGTTTACTTAACGTTTTTCTCCTCCTATATTTTGAATTTCCTGTGTTCAGAAGCTCTCCACCCTTATAAGCAGAACATGTATTTAATTTTAAATTCTTGTTAAACTCATTTTTGAGAAAGATCAAGCTGTCTTACCATAGTAGGTCAGCTCTCAACTTAGAGAAAATTTTGAAGCCTGATTTCAACTTAAAATAACATGTTTTATATATGCTTGCCATGTGCTCTGTTTGGTTTCTCAGTAGTTCCTACCTAAAAGGTGGTGCTTAGACCTTTGTAGAACTAATGCAGTAAAGTAATTCTAGACATGTGCCACGATATAAAACAAAATTTTCAACTTTACAAGTTTTAGAAATCTTATTTGTAACAGAAAGCATACAATGTTATGTTTGACTTAATCTCCTCTAGTGATTTATGGATGAAAATCATTAACAAAAACAATATTGCATGCTGTTCATTAGGGAAAACATACATGAATTGGATGATTGCATTGGAAAGTTATGGGATCTTGGTTCTAGATCTGACTTTGCCTTTTACTAGCTGAAAGTCTGAGCTACCTTCTTTAATTACTGAGTAAAGATGATCACGTCGGCCCTTAATCCCATTGTGATGATTATGTAAGGTGGTATTTCTGAAGGCACTGTGAAGGAAATAAAGCTTCTCACTGCATTTAAGAGAACAATATTTTAATGCATGTACTTTTAATCCATAAAAATTGGTAAAGTAGATTTAATTTTGAATGATTTAGTACTAAAGTTAAGTGAAAACAGGAAAAGGGAATTAAAATTAAGTTCCACTCTGTATTAGGAACCAACTATAAACTTTATACATCCTATATCATTTAATTTTGGGGTCATAAGTGCTCCTGTTTTACAGATGCTGAAGCCAAGGACCACAGCAGTTGGGCAATTGTCAAATTTCATGTAGCTAGTAACTGGCAGGACTGAGATTAGAATCCATGTCATTCTCACCCCAGGCTCCTTTCTACCTTACTTTTCTGTGTCCTTCTTTAAAATGTTGATATTAGACAATTGTTCTGTAATTTTATTTTAGAATGTCGCATTCTGTTTTACATTATAAATTAAATGTTCATAGAGAAACAAGATGATACTAGCTACTAAACCTTTTTCTCTTACAGCCCCCAGAGAAAGAGGGTGGATTACCTCGTCACGTTGGTAATAAAACTGAATGTGCCTTGTTGGGACTTCTTTTGGATTTAAAACGGGATTATCAGGATGTTAGAAATGAAATACCAGAAGAAGCACTGTACAAAGTCTACACCTTCAATTCTGTTAGGAAATCCATGAGTACTGTTCTGAAAAATTCAGATGGAAGTTACCGAATATTCAGCAAGGGCGCATCTGAGATAATTCTGAAAAAGTAAGAGTAAAATGCTTAGATGAATAAATTGCTGACTATAGTTGCTTTATGGAATATCTACTGTATTGTTTTTGTTGTTGTCTTCTTTTGGTGAACATCAGGCATTTGATAGGACTTCAGAGCATTTTAGCATATTTTATGGTATCCAGATATTTGCCCCTGCTATTCTGCCATTTTCACACCCTAGCTTCTCTTATTTCTTAGTATTTTACTATAGGGAAAATAAACCCATTACATTCAGTCTGGTATGTTTAATGATGTATAGTTTGATGTTTATTTTTAGAAGTTGATTTACTTGTTATTTCATATGTAGAATCTTGAAAAAACCTGGGAAGAAAATTAAGTTTATGTCTCTTTTTTGTTTGTTTGTTTAAGATGGAGGTTCCCTGTATCACCCAGGCTGGAATGCAGTGGCGCCATTTCAGCTCACTTCATCCTCTGCCCCTGGGTTCAAGGGATTCTCCTGCCTCAGCCTCCCTAGTAACTGGGATTACAGGCACCTCCCACCACACCTGGCTAAGTTTTGTATTTTTAGTAGAGTCAGGGTTTCACCATGTTGGCCAGGCTGGTCTTGAACTCCTGACCTCAAGTAATCTGCCTGTGTTGGCCTCCCAAAGTGCTGGGATTACAGACGTGAGTCACTGCACCTGGCCTCAAGTTTAGATCTTCAGCGCTCATTGTGGTTACTGGATTCTGAATGTGATACGAGAATTATGGAGTAATTTTTAGAATAGCAAAGCATAAAAGCTGGATCTTGAAAATTCCCCATTTATATCAAAATGAGATTTATCATATTTATGCGGCTGCAGTGTCATATTTAAGTACTCCTGTCATTTTGAATACTAATTTTTCTTTCTTGCTGTCCTTTTACAGACCAGTAGCTTTAATTTTGCTGTAACATGCTCACATATATTTCTCCTGATGTTTATTTGATATTAAAGGTGGTAAAATTATTTTGGTTTCTTTAATTTCATTAAAGAAGTAGAGAACTGGTTTTAAAAAAAATACTGGTGTAGAGCAATTTGGGAAAATTGGAACTCATTTGAAATTACAGTATTTAAAATATTAAAGTAAATATTTAAAATATACTTTTAATTTGCTTACATGTGGATTATAAGCCAGTATTATCTTAATGAACACTTTACAATTAGTTTAAGAGACAAATATATAAATAAATAACTGAAGGCGGCATGTAATAAATTGGTACAAAGCTTTTGGGTGAGAGATCATACTGTAGGGATGGGGCATTTAAGATAGGTTTTGGTATGAAATGAGAACTTTGAGGTTAGGGAAACCACAGCAGGTCGTATTTGGGAGGGGAATATCTGGTTGTATAGTTCAGGTGAATAGTGATGGGCTTTTGTGGCACACAGGCCATATAGAGCTTTCTTCTTGCCCCAGTACACTCAGTTATCTGATTTCATTGTAAAAGGTTAGAAATTTGTTTCATCCCTGGCTTGTGGGTAGTAGATAGATGGTTTAGAAGAGAATTTTTTTTCATCAAAACTGATCATGCATTGACTCTTCCTCTGCAACTAACTAGCTTTGGGATATGGGGCACATTCTTCCCTTACTTCCGTTTTCCTCGTCTGAGAGAGGGGTTGATGACCACCAACTCTGTGGCACTTAAATGAAATAATGCATACCAACTGTCTAGCATGAAGCCTGATGGACAGTAAACATACAGCAAGTGTTCCCACAGTAATATTTGCATTTTGATGTGGAGACTTTTTAAATATTGGGCTGAGCAATTAAAATTAAATAAGCCAGATAATACAAATGAAGTATTTTTTTCTTCAAGTAGTAGAATCATCAAAGCTGTGATTAAAGATAATTCTTGCATTAGGGAACAAGGTGGGTTAGAGGGAAAAAAAAATCAGCTACAGACAGATATCAGTTAAAAGGCTATTGCTGTTACAGTAGCTGTAGCTTTGTAGCTTGAAGTAAGAACCAGAAGGAAGTAGTAGCAGGAGAAATAAAAAGGAGTGGACACATTGAGGAGGCTGTTCAGAGGGGAAATGTATAGGACTTAGGAGCTAATAGTAGAGAGATGATCAGGAAAAATAAGTATTAAAGTGAAATTTTAGACTTACATCAAAATGATTAGGGTAATGTTGATGCACATTACATGGGCAGTGAAGAGGCAGCTTCCAGGCTTTCATCCCTTAAGGTTTAGGTAGTGATAAAACATTTGGGTAGAATTTTTCAGCAGTGATGGAAAGCTTTGAAAAACAAAATGGAAGATGCGGATTTGGGAATTACCTCCCTAGAAGCAGGAGGAGATGGCATCATCAAGGGAGAGGAGTATAGAGAGGCGTTATGAAAAACAGACTTTAGGTATATAGTGTGATTTTTATTCATTATATAATGAAAGAAAAGGTAGTAGTGTCACTGAAAATAATAATTATTTTAGCATTAACTCTCATTCTGATAGAATGCTTATTTTAACAATAAGTTATTTTTTTTCTTTCATGGTTAAAACAATATAGGTGATGAAACAACATCTCAGGTAAGGGGTTGACTACACTTGGCTTTTTACCTTAAAAGAAGAACACATTTGTGATTTTGGTGTTATTTAAAACTAATGTCTGATTCTGTACCAAAATGGTGAAGTATATATAGTTTATTCTCCTTTGCCACCCAGGGATTCTTTGAAAGCACTGCATTTCCAAAAGAGAAGGTTTAGAGAAGTTCTAGAGTAACTGCTAAATGGAGAACTATCAAATGAGAACCATACATATTAGTTCTGTTTTGTAAAGGGGAGGGTGAAAAGTGAATTTAAGTCTATAAAAATGAATTATATGTAATTCTCTAAATTCCAGATATCAGATCCCATGATTTCTAGGCCTGCCAGTTCACTTAAATGGCATTAACCATTATTTTTTTTAAATTATTGATGTTTGGATTCAACATTTCCTTTTAGGTGTTTCAAAATCTTGAGTGCTAATGGTGAGGCAAAAGTGTTCAGACCAAGGGACCGTGATGATATTGTAAAAACTGTGATTGAACCGATGGCATCAGAAGGCTTGAGAACCATATGTCTTGCATTCAGAGATTTTCCAGCAGGAGAACCAGAACCAGAGTGGGATAATGAAAATGATATTGTCACCGGCCTTACATGCATTGCTGTTGTGGGGATTGAAGATCCTGTGAGACCTGAGGTGGTGAAACATTCTGTGTTCTGCATGTGCAGAATCTCGTAACTATAGAGGACCTAGGCCTTAATTGTAACCAGTTTTCTAGTAAAATTCTTGGTGTTTGTGATTTTTTTTTTTTTGCTGTGTGAACCCAAGATAAGTGAAATAATAGTACCTACGGTGCCATATGCTAGCTTTTTAAGTGAAATAATAGTACCTACGGTGCCATATGCTAGCTTTTGTGGTTTTTAAAGACAGCCTGTCTTTGGGATCCTATGTGTTCATAGCACCATAACCTAGCACAGTGCCTTAAAGTGGGTAGAATTTTCAGTTATTATTTATCTTAAATAATAGGTGCCATTAAGTTATTTGTTTTCAGTCTCTAGACTAGCATTGTCTAGTAGAGCTTTCTGTGATAATAGAAATGTTCTGTATATTGTTCAGTACAGTAGCCACTCGCCATGTGTGACTACTGACGTCTAGTTTTCAGTGGGTAGTGCAACTGAAAGACAGGATTTTAAAATTTTATTTAATTCAAATTAAAATATCTTGCTAGTAGTTGTCATTGGATGGCGTGCAGCTCTAGACTGATTTCACTCTTTAATTTTTTTTTTTTTTTTGCTATTTGGTTTTTCATGTTTTTTAAGTTTGTTGAACAACTGCTGTGTGCCAGGCACTATCTTAAGGTACTTGAGACTTAAGAGTTTTGAGATCTGATCCCTGGCCTCAAAGAAGTTACTGTCTTATGTGGAACGAACCAAACACATGATTATTGCAACCCAGTATATTAGTACCTTGCTGGGTATATACAGAGCATGTTATATGAGCAGGGAACACGAGTTCCCAACTTACCCTAATAGCATCTTTTTATTGAGTTCTCACTGTGTGCCATATACTTAAGCCACATGCTTTACATGTAATTTTTTTAAATGTCTAACTTTGTGAGGTATGCATACTATTACTCTTACTTGGCAGATTTTTAAAAATCGAGAATGTATAGAGTGTTAGTACACCTAGTGTGTTAAAATACCAGCTTTGTCTAAAACACAGGTGCTTAAAAGACTACTGTGCTGTATTAACCACTGGAGGGGTCAGGTAAGACTTCCTAGAGGTTAATTACCTAATCTGATTCTTAAGGAGGAAGTATTATCTAAACCAAGAAAGAGAGTGAGCAGTTAAGTATGTCTTGAGCAAAGAAGCAACATAAATAACAGCACTAGCAGGAAACCACTGTTGTTCAGTGACTTTATCAGCTAATTGATTCAAAACCTAGTATGTAGCACTCTTCTAGGAACTGGAAATACTGCAGTGACCAGAATAGTCTTGAGATGTATATTCTAGAGGAAGAAGACAGCTAAGTAGGTAGAATGATAGATACATGGACACCGTGTCAAGTGAAAATGAATTTTGGGAGGAATAAGACTTGGTGCCTGTTCTCATAGGCCTTATATTCTGGGTGGCAGGATGGCATATCGGGGGGATGATATTAAATAAGACAATTACTAGTGCAAAAGGGCTATATATATAAGATATGCACAGTGTAATGAAATAAAGTAATGGAGGGAGACTGCATTAGGAATTTCTGAGGATATAGCATTTGAGATGCAATCTGATGGTTCACAGTGGGTCTGCCATGTAAATAGCTGCAAGGAGAGCATTCCAAGCAAAATGAGAAATGCAAGTGAAAGTGAGAAAAGTATTTAGCTATTTTAAAGGTGGAAAGGAGGCCAGTGTGGCTGTAAGTGTAAAGAAGAAAGGGGAGACGAGATGATCTCTGGCCTTACTGGGCTGTGAGGGCTCTGAATTTTCTGAAATTCAGGCTGGGAAGTGAAATTATTTATGTTGTTAAAATACTATTTTGGTTACTGTGTAAGACAGGGATTAGAGATGAAGAAGAGTAGAAGCAGGGAAGTTAATGAGAGTATTGCAGTGATCCCAGGCAAGAGATGATTATGGCTTGGCCTACAGTTGTGGCATAGGAGATGGAAAGAAAGGAACGATTTCAAAGTGAGTGGAGATAGAACCAGTAGGAAGTAATATATTGGGTTTGGATAGTCCATTTTTGACATTGTTGAGGTGTCTGAGACATCCAAATGTATGTCAAGCATTTGGACCTCAGAGTCTGAAAGTGGGCTAGTCTGAAGAAATCACTGATGAAACGAAAGATCTTTTAGAGAAAGTGTGTAGCTAGGGAAGAAGGCTTTTATGACTAAGAGGTTGCCACAATTAGAAGTCTTATAAAGGAGATGGAACCAGTCTCTAACTTGTATAACTTGGTGGCTGGTAGAGGGTTACCAATGTAATAAGAGAATCAGAAACAGCAGCCTGTTGAAAGATGAAGATAAATTTGGTTTGGGGTTTTGTAATTTCAAATGCTTATAAAATAGCCAGGTGGGTAATATTTGCCATTTGGTCACAGGAGAATCATTCAGAGGTTGTTTTTTTGTTTTGTCTTGTTTTTGTTTTTTTTAAGGAAGAGGTCTTCCTATGTTGCCCAGGCTGTAGTACAGTGGCTTTTCACAGGCAGGAGATCATGGTGCACTGCAGTCTCAAACTCCTGGCCTCAAGCAGCCTCCCACCTCAGCCTCCTGGATAGCTGTAATTACAGGCACGCACCACTGTGCCTGGCTTTTCAAAGTTCTATACATTGACTTATGGTTTAAACTTTAACATTAAATCAGAATATCTGCAACTTTCATTCTTTGGAAGACAAATCAGTCTATTATCATGCTCTTGGCATGCAGTTGATGGAGAGTTTTATCTTTTTAAAGCATGTAAATGGCACTTGTTTCTCAGTATCACAAAATGAGATGGGTATTTATATACTAAATTGAGACGATGTCATATGAAACAGCTTTCTCTGAGTTTCTCTATTTTGTACAGTGCAGTTCTGGTGGAGGGATTCTTGAATAATTAGATGTCTAGAACAAATCCAGTTTTTATTGCATATGTATAAGTACTTGGCCTTGCTTTAGTTTCTTAAATGTAAAAGTAGAGATAGTTTGTGAGTTTTAAGCTGGAAGCATCTGATGATTAGTAGGCAGTTAATAAATGTTAGTGTGCCTTTCTTATGTATTATTTGCCACATAGTTTTAACCTGAGACCAATTTCTCCCTTTTACTCATTGTTTCCCTGTCCAGATGATCCTGGGATACTACCTAATCAAGGACTGCTTAGATATAAAAATTTAAGATAGATTTTATCTCAAATGAGATAACAGGAGATACATACATGTATAAAACAAGTGTTTTTAGTGTAAAATATATATATATATATATTTTTTTTTTTTTTTGAAAAAATAATTTCAGCAGGCCCTGTCCTTTTGCTCATCACTCTGGCACTAGGACCTAAGCACAGTGCCTGGCATTCAGTAAATATTAGTTTGAGTAAATGCATGTGATGTCGCCCTCCAATTATTTGAATCACTAAGAGTTGACTGGGTAGAGGAAAATAACTTTTATGATGTAAATCTTAAAACTTATAGATAAATATGTATTTAAATTGCAATTAATTACATTGCATACATGTTTTAAAACATGGTACCCTGGGCCAGGCATGGTGACTCACACCTATAATCCCATTACTTTGGGAGACTGAGGCAGACGGATCGCCTGAGCTCAGGAGTTCACCTGGGCAACATGGTGAAACCCCATCTCTACTAAAAATACAAAAAATTAGCCGTGCATGGTGGCATGCACCTGTGGTCCCAACTACTCAGGAGGCTGAGGTGGGAGGATCACTTGAGCCTGGGAGGCAGAGGTTGCAGTGAATCAGCATTGTACCACTGCACTTTATCCTGGGTGACGGAGTGAGACCCATCTTGGGGGAAAAAAAAAAAGGTACCTTGTCTGGAATGTGCACCCCTTAGAAAATGTCCCCTTGCTATTATCCCAAAGATATTTAATTCAGCAGTTCAGTAAATACTAAACTCCAGTCACATGCCTGGTGCTTATTTGTTAAATAAACAAAAGGCATACTAGGTATTGATGATGCAAAGATAAGGTAAAGGTCCTGCCTTCAAGAAGCTCATTGAAGATTCAGGTAAACAATAACTATAGTATGACTTGATGACCTGTAATAGAGGTATGTATAAGATGAAGGTGCAGTTTTGTCTATGTAGACCAAGAAAGCTCCAGATAAGTTAGATTTACACTGGATTTAGGATAGACTTCACAAACAGGTAGACTGCAGTCCAAAGTTAGCCTTCAGTCAGATTATCTTTGTTGGGGGAGGGGAGGTTAGAAACATTAAGTATGAAGAGATTTTGCACAAATCTGTGTTTCTTCCTTTTGCAATTACAGGTTCTGTTAACATTGGGCTCTCATTCCATCATGGCAGAAATAGGCTGGAGCTAAATAGCTCTTTCATTAGGCATTTGTCTTGGGGGTTTGTCATTTTCAGCATATTTTCTTCGTGTATGTTACCTCCATGATCCTGTAGGCATTTTAATATGCAACCCCTGCTCCAGTAGGATCCGTGTGGATTTTCTGGTTATAGAAAAGCAGGAAAAGATTTTCTAGGTGAAAGGAACTGTAGTAGTACAGGCACAAACAGTGATTCTGTTACACTGAGAACTTTGTGATTTGTGATAACAGCTGAGGAATCATCGTGTATTTTAAGAAAGGGAGTATTTCTGTTTAAAAAAATAAACTCTACCATCAAGTATATCATATGTTTTAAAGGGGGAACAAACTTTAATTGGCAGGGTACCAATTAAAAAGCCATTGAAGTAAGTTGGGCAGCAAGCAGCAGAGACATGATGCAGGGCAAATTTGAGGTAGAATCCACGGGACTTACTGGCTTCTAAGGATGTAGGATAAGAGAACTGAAAGAAGAAGTACAGGTGACTCTTAGGTTTCTGCTAGATAGGTAAAGGAAACATGGTTTTGCTTTTAGACACCTGAATCGATACCCACTTTTCAGGTGGAACTATGAATCCTCTTACAGCAAGGTAGGGGCAGGATGTGGATTCTAAAGTCATTAGAATATGATGGAATTAGATGGAAATTGAAGGTATGGGAGTAGGTAAGGTAACACTTAAAAGATACAGATTGTGAGCCACCCTTAGCCCTAAACAAAAGAATACCAACATTTTACTCGGGTGTAATCTGGGTAGTAAAACCAGAAAGGTAGAAAACCAACCAGAAAAGAATTGCCTAATGGTTGCCAGGGGGAAAGCGTGCTTTAAAAAGCCTTCTGTAAATAAATCCTGCAAACAAATTAGTAGATGACAACTGAAAACGAAGCCTGAGCTAAGTCTGGCAGTGGAATTGGAAAGAGGTTATTGAAAATAGTGCAAGAAATATTGAGTATTGGAAATGAAATCAATCATGAAGTCATTGTATCATTGTCATCATTTGGGGGACTATAAAATAATGCAGTTGTGTGCAGTGAAATGTTTTTCCCTCTAAAAATACCAATTTAACTTTGTAATTTTTTTTTATGTAAACCAGGTGCCAGATGCAATTAAAAAGTGTCAGAGGGCTGGAATTACTGTGCGAATGGTCACTGGTGATAATATTAATACTGCTCGGGCCATTGCTACCAAATGTGGTATTTTACATCCTGGGGAAGATTTTCTGTGCCTAGAAGGTAAAGATTTTAACAGAAGAATACGAAATGAAAAAGGAGAGGTAAAGATTTATTTATTTTTTTTTTGGTTGACAGATGTTTAATATATTAGGAATTTAATTCAACAAACACATATTGAATACGCACTATGTTAGGCACCATGCATGAAATAAATGCAGTCTATACCTTAGGAAGCAAAATACTAGTGTTCTAAGGGATAAAAGAGAGAAGTAATAAATTGGTCCTAAAGGAAGTAAACATTTCTTGCTATGAATGCTATATGAAAGTAGTGGCGATGAATCTAGGCCAATTTCAGAAGTACAGTATGTATAAGGGAGTAATGGGAGATGGGTTGGAAAGGCTGATATGGAGCATATTTTAGGGGACCCCAAACTCTGAACTTCTTATGCTCAATTAAGGAAGTTCTATTTTCATAGGCGGGGGCGGGGGGGGGGGGTTAAATTTGGTCTTACAATGATAAATAAAAAACAATGGCTTTTAAACCTGAGTATGCATCAGAGTCACCTAGCAAAATTATTAAAACATAGACTGCTGGGCCTGCCCCACAGTATTCGCTAAGGTAGATCTGGGTCCATGCCCAAGAATTCATGTTTCTAACAAGTTCCCAGGAGTTTCTGATGGTGTTGTTCTGTGGACCACACACTTTGAGAGCTACTGATAAATATGCCAGATAGCTCATTAGGATTTAAGAAACTATGTTTGGGCATATTTTAACTTTAATAAAACATTTATAGATTGAGCAAGAGAGGATAGACAAGATTTGGCCAAAGCTTCGAGTACTTGCAAGATCATCTCCTACTGATAAGCATACACTGGTTAAAGGTAAGTAGATTTTTCAATTATTTCACAATTTCTTAATACAGAAATGTGTTCTGCTTCCTAAAATAGTAATAGGTACTAAATATTCGATTGAGTAATGGATATCATGTTTTAATAAAATCTAAATACATTTCCTTTGATATCTTAGGTAAATTGTGTTCCTAAGTGATTATCTGAAGTGTTTAAGACAGGATATTGCTCTGAATATGCCCTTAGTTTCTGAAGTAGGTTCTCACCCAACATCTAAGCAATTTCCATTTCTATGTTTGTTTAATTATTTATTTTTAACCTTGAGTCTATAAAACCGAATAGTCAGGATATTCTTCAGAATCATCTTATTAAAGAGTAATGTTTTTATAACACAAATATTTACTTGTATTTAAGGTATAATTGACAGCACTGTCTCAGACCAACGCCAGGTTGTAGCCGTAACTGGTGATGGTACAAATGATGGCCCAGCACTAAAGAAAGCAGATGTTGGATTTGCAATGGTAAGAATTTACTCATTTAAATATCCAAACGTAATTTACGGACTGGTTTGTTTGTTTGTTTGTTGACTGAATTACTATGGATTTTAAACACTGTCCCTCAAGATTAGTTTGAGGGATAATTAATAAGCCTAAATTGGTTTATAAGTCTAATTAGTTTATGCATTAGCTTTATTTGATGTCATGAAATCTCACTAGATTGTTTCTTTTGAACAATTTAATAATATTATATGTTGACTTTGTATTCTGTTAATTTTTTAATGTCTGTCATCTTACCTGAACCTTTAACAACCCTTTTACGCAGGACACAGGCTTAGAACAGTTGTATTTAAATTAAAAATATAATTGAGACTTTTCCATTCATCTACTCAATTACTCTTCAGTTATTTAAAAAGTAATTGAATACCATCATTTTATATGTAATCTTTTTTGACTGAAAAAAGCCTACCTGTTTTCCCCAAAGTCCTCAATTTAAGTATTTTATTTTCTTTGAGTTTCATTTTATTTTTGGAAAATACTGGTTCATAATCACAATTCTCAGATCCAGAACTATCAGGAAACTGAAATTTTTAACCTAAATTTTGCAGCAGACTCATTTGATTGCAAAATTTGTTCTGAACTGATGTGAGGCTGTTATTTGTCCTACTTAGTGTGAATATTCATAGCCATTGTAGAGATTTTAATGTGGTTTTTATGGGGTGCTAAGCTCTTTTGGGAAAATTGAGATACAAGGTTATGTGTCTCATTATCTTTCCAAACTATGAGAGACTGAATTCTGAATCACAATCTGGCCCTAAGGTTTTCAGATGAGAGATTGTTTTTGTGTACAAATGTTTATTTGCATAATTTGTCCCCCTGATATTTTGCTGCTAAAATAGAAATTTAGAAGATCTACCATGGTGGCAGCCTTTCAACAGGAGTGAGAGAGATGGGGAAAGGAAATTATGGGTAAATTTTCCTCAATCAAAAGCAGTGAATCCAAAGATCCCCCACCCTACCCCATCCCAAATTTAAATAGTTGGCAGCTGCATTGGTAGGAGCTTCTGAAGACATGTGAAGCATAGCTGAAGAGGTCTATGGAATAATTAAGTGCTCTTACTTTTGCTCTAGGCAAACAGGCTCGTTCCCTTTAGGAACATAGGATCACTCACTGCTGCTCTTGAGCATTTAGCAGGATTTTTATTGCTATTTACATTCTGACAGCTGACCAGAAAGGCATTTATGTAAAATGAATTTTAAAATAAAAAAAGCTTTCTTCCCAAAACTTGAATGTAAGGACAATGGGCTTTAAGTAAATACAGGTAAATGTAATCAAACAAAAACACAGTACACTGGCTGGTTGGTTAGTGTTTTTTAAGCTCTTTACGGTTTTAGGCCCAGTTTTACCACTTTTTTTTTTTTTTTCTTTTTAAATGATAACGTGAAAAGTCTGAATTTAGTTCAAAAACAGACTGGCCATGATGGCTCATGCCTGTAATCCCAACACTTTGGGAGGCTGAAGCGGTCAGGAGTTCAAGAACAGCCTGGCCAACATGGCAAAACTCCATCTCTACTAAAAAAAAAAAAAAAAAAAAAAAAAAAAAAAA